>NW_017670268.1:1093695-1099061 GCF_001879085.1 Nicotiana attenuata | reverse complement strand
TATATATATCCGTTAAGAAAAACAAACAGTAAATTGAACTGGATATTTGTGTAAAGATTCCTACTTAGCAAATGCAAAAGTGGAAGAAAAGTTCTGTTTATTTGAATAATTGAATGCATCTAATGCTAATACTAAATTCATATAAAAGAAAACTTTCCATGAACATTAGCAACTTTTGGTTGTTATCCCACCTTTTGTTTTCGCCAGGATGCTGGCAGACAAGGGTGGTTTTAGTGTTGTTAAAACTATTTCCGTACAGTATTGTAGAAACCTTGCTACGTTTGGTAATCGGCATGCTATGTATGGATTATTAGTAACTGATCCTCAGGATCAGTCTTCTAATTTTAATAGCTAGTTTAATATTATGAAATAAATATCTTTTCTGTCAAAAAAAAATAGAATGTAATTTTCATTGATTCACATGGATTGGACACTCAATATGTCCACATATGTAATGCCATGTCATTTCCATCTATCATTATGTCAAGGCAAAAGGTTATCTAGAAGTTAAAACTTTTTCACTTATGTTATTACTTTTCTTTCATCACCCTTTTTTTTTTTTTTGGTTTTTTGGTGTTCTACGATCTTAGTGGGAGTAAACATAAAATTGTGAAATTCCGAAAAAAAAATCACGTGAAAATGATATTTGAAAAATAATTTTTTGGAGTTTTTCAAATTTTCGAAAAATTCTAAAATTCAACTTCAACTAAAATTTGAAATATGCATGGCCAAACACTGATTTCGAAATGAATTTTTTTTATGGCCAAACAGTCCCTTACTTACTTCCTCCATAAGAGCCACCAAAAACCACAACTGGTGATGATTCAGAAGAAAGATTCTGCTTCAAACTCCTTATCAGAACAGCATAATCAGCCAGTGCTTGCTGTGAATTCAAATATCCCAAAGTCTTTGGTGACTTGTAAGATTTCTTTCCAAATGGCATTGAATCCCCATAAAACCTATGCTAAATTATTACAATACAAAAACCATTATCAATTTCATTCCCAACATAATAATAATAATAGTAATAAAATATAAAAAAAGGTTCAATTTTACCCTTCTATATGAAGTATCTTAATATTACAATCCATTATACTTTGGGGCCATTAATATCTTATTTTTGGAAAATTGTCTTGTATTTGTCTTGATTCTAACGAAGAACGTGAAGTATAATAGATGGTAATTTTAAATCATAGTGAAAAGAAGCTGGATATATTCCTTTTCTAGTAGTATTTTGATACGTAGAATCTACCAAATCAATATTGGAGCTTCATTAAACGCAGTATAAATACGATTCGATTTACTAACGGCAAGAATATGAATGACCCCCTAGATAAAATGAAGTGTAAAATTAAAATGCTTTGTATAGTACAATAATAACAAACCCAGTATAATCTCACATGTGGGGTCTAGAGAGGGTAGTGTGTACGCAGACCTTATCCCTACCTTGTGAAAGTAGAGATGTTGTTTCCGATAGACCCTCGACTCAAGGGATAGTGCAAAATAAAGTAACAAACAGTACCAACAATAATATAATAGGAACAAATGACAAAATACTTCGTATTGTATAGGAGTAAATTTAAACATTTTTCTCAAAAATAAATACTTCAAATAAAAAAAAACATTTCAAGATTATATACATACTTCAATGAAGACTAGAAGAGCATGAAACTTAGGAGCAATATCAAGCATAAATCCAGTATTTGCAGCAAACCAATCAATATTTCCTTCATTTCCAGTGTAGACAAAGATAGGCCCTCCTTTTTGCCAATATTTATCATTTATGAGATATTTCTGTTTAAAAACTTTGGAACTCTTTGGTAGAAAAGTGAAATGGTCAAGATTTTGAGGGAAGTAATGGGTTTTAAATGGTATTTTTGACTTGACATTTTGTTTCTTTAATGAAGATTGATAGGTTCCTGGTAAATAAACTGGCTTAATTTCTCCAACTGCAACAGAGATAATAAACAGTAAAATCAAGAAAATGAAAGAAAAATAAGAAGAAGAAAAAGCCATGGATATTTTTCTTAGTTGGTAGTACTATTTTTTGGTTTCTTGGCTTGGTTTTTGATGAGGATGATTTGGATAAGTAGGGTCTTTTTTCTTGTTAACTTTTATGTTGGCTTTATTGAAAAGTTGTTACATAAAGTTTTTGGTATTTTTGGATGATTCTGAATTTTTATAGATTTTTATATATATACCTAAGACAAGGTTGTCATTAGCTAAACATCTTAGCTGGTGTAAAGGACTCTAGTTTGTCATATATAAAGAAAAGATAAGGTGCATATATGGTGGCATGTCACATTTCTTTGCTAATATATTAGGATCATAGCACTTGCTTTAAATAATTTAACATTTCAAATTTGGGAAAATATGTTCAATCCTTTTGAGCAATAGTAAAATTATCTTCGTGTGACTTATAAGTCGGAGGTTCGAGCCGTGGAAATAGCTACTAATGCTTGCATTCGAGTAGACTGTCTACATCACACCCATAGGGGTACGACCCCTCTTCAGACCCTACGTGAATGCGAAATACTTTCTGCACTGAGTTGTTCTTTTCTTTTACCTGTTGAGCATAATAGAAAGAGGGTACTAGTATTTAAGTGATTCTTATCAATTAATGTTGCTCATGAAGATAAATGAATGCATGTCACCTGATAGCATTCAATGAAGAATATTCTGCAGTATTAAATACATAGTCCGTTATAGAGAATATCGCATTCATAGCCTGTCGTTACACATTCTTCAATGGCTCCAATAATTATCATTTAAGATGGGCTTGATCCTAAGATCTTGTTCCCTAGGTGTCACTATAAATAAGGATTCCAACAACCATTGTAGGACACGAATTTTCTGACAAACTTATGCTATAGATTTTATTCTAAGCTCAATAACATTTTATTTCTCGCTTATTATTATTACTACTGCCTCCGGAAGCTCTGCTCCCGGAACCATGCTATCTGCTATCTCATCTCGATTTCAACGCTAAATCTTGCATTTTATTTAATTTATTTATCATTTTGGGATTAAATCGATTCGCTTGTCTATAAATCATGTATAAATTCAACTGTACCGTTTTACAGGTAAACAGTTTGGCGCCCACCATAGGGCTTGGACAATTGCGTAATTGGGTTGATCCTTGCATCTATTACTAACCTGTTTAAAATTTCTGTCTCTTGGTGAAAGATCATAGAAAATGACAGATAACGGTGTTAAAAACACGCACAAAGTTGAGGCCCATTGAAATTAGCCTCAACATGAAGATTCAATTAGCGATACCCGCAATGAAGAGGAAGTAGCCACGCCTGTCACGACCCCAAAACTAACCCGGTCGTGATGGCGCCTATTATGGAACTAGGCCAGCCGACACAATCCCAAAAACCAATCGATGTTTTCATTTTTAAGACAAATCCAAAGCTGTTTAACAATAAACTCTCATAAGGAGTTTAAATCAAATCAAAATTGCGGAAAGAAAGCCCGACATCGGGGTGTCACTAGTCATGAGCATCTACTACAACCGTCTGACACATCAAGACTAACATAGCCGGGAAATTACTGAATACAGCTAAGGGAGGATAAGGAGGGAGAAAAGCAGGGCTGCGATCGCCAGGCAGCTACATTGCTAACTCCGATGGACCTGCCACTGAGTAATCAACACCCGCTACCGGGTTCAGAAATACCTGGATCTGCACACAAGGTGCAGAGAGTAATGTGAGTACGCCAACTCAGTAAGTAATAAAGGTAAATAAAGACTGAGCAGTAGTGACGAGCAATAAAATATATACAGTTCATAGCATGAAATCTCAGTAGAATACAGCAGGCTTTTAAAATCGATTTTTAATCAACTCAGCTCATTTAAATCCAGTTTCAGTAAAACCATTTAAAACATCTTTCAACATATTTCAAACGAAGTGATAAAATAGTGAGTAGAAATGGTGAAAACATAATCAGGCCCCCGGGCAAAACTCACTCGTATAGAGCCCCTCGAGCAACATAAATCACAAACAGCCCCTCGGGCAGACATGAATCATAAATACCCCCTCGGGCAATCATCATTGTCACTCATATACGGCCCCTCGGGCATACCTCACAATCACTCGTAAACAGCCCCTCGGGCACAACATAAATCAAGAACAACCCCTCCGGCAAAACATCATATCACTCACTCAGGGTACCCGCGCTCACTGGGGGTGTACAGACTCCGGAGGGGCTCCTACAGCCCAAGTGCTATAACAAGCCATCTCGTGGCATAAATCAATCAGGCCCTCGGCCTCATAACAAGCCACCTCGTGGCATAAATCAATCAGGCTCGTGGCCACACAAAAATCATGAATCAATAACAACATGCTGTGACGTGCAGCCCGATCCCATTATATCCTCACAACACAGATCCTCGGCCTTACTTAGTCAGAGACCTCTCAAGCCACTCGGGCTATCAATAAAATAGTGTGCTTAGCCCAAAATATCATTTTATACATCAAATCAGAGTAAATAAGACTAAGTTATAAAATCAGTAAAACATAGCATGACTGATTGCAGATATTAAAATAAATCAAAACAGTGAGGAATAGTAGTATCAAGCCCCTAAGGATCCAAATAGCTTTGGCACAAGGCCCAAATATGGCATTCAACCCAAGTTATAGAAATTCTTTCTAAATCACATAAGTATCATATAGTTTCAGTCAAATACGCAACTATATAGTTGCTACGGGACGGACCAAGTCACAATCCCCAACGATGCACGGACCAAGTCACAATCCCCAACGGGACGGACCAACTATAAATCATTTTTATGCATAAAAATCATTTTTATCATTTATTAACTATTTTTTTACAAATTATTTTATCAATTAATTGGATATTTAACAAATAGCCTCTTTTAATTTGGTTTAATCTCGGACCTGGCCGAAAATACTACCCTAGCCCAATTAAATAACCCTGATCCATAACCCATAGCCCAACTTCCAATTGACCCGCCCAACCCCAGATCAAATCTTGGCCATTGATCTCAGAGATCAACGGTCCAGGATGTTATTTCCTTTTTAATTAACCCCTAACCCCCTAAACCCTACTCACTTCTCATAACCCGCCGCCCCTGTTTCCCTTCCCTTCTCGCTTCTCTCTCAAACCCTCCCCTAACCTTAGCCGCCGCCACTTGACCCCTTCAATCCATGGGGTTTCCCATCGATCTTAGGCCCCATCCGGCCTCCTACCTCTACTGGTTGTTCGATTTCTTTGTTGTTTGATGGAATCTCAAGGAGATTCGAACAAGACTCAGTCCAAACCTTTCATTTTCTCGATGAACCTGCCTGTGTTCATCTCTATGTTTGTGAGTACTGTTATCTTCATGTTTATGGCTTAAACCT
>NW_017670268.1:1021074-1091637 GCF_001879085.1 Nicotiana attenuata | reverse complement strand
GTCTTGACACTTAGACATCATGACCTATAGGAAGTAAGTGTAAAAAATCAGTTTCTGTGTTTAGATATCACGTCTATAGGAAATAATGCTTATAATCAGTTTCAACACTTAGAAAGCATGCCTATAGGATCTAAAAAAGATGAAATCTGCTTGTTAAAATCAATCACTGGTTTATAAACTGTGGTCGTTAATTAACAGTTTTAGGATTCTGCTCTGGTCCTCACTTAGGCAAGCCTGTAGGTTAATTAAGAATTCTGGGTCTATAAAAACTGTGATTTCTTGCTGCTTGAAACACGCCCAGATTCAGAATATTAACAAAAATTAGTAGGCAAACTGATAGATGTTGCTGCCCGCTTAGATAAAGCTGTTATGTATTCTGTTCATGCTCATCTAGATATCCTGCCTATAGGATATTAAACTATAAAACTTTGTTTGTTTGAATTGCGTGCATTGGTTGGCTATTTGTGGAGGTTAACATGAGCCCCTTTATTTGCTCCTTACATGATAGTCCTATATAAATTTTGTTTGTCGCTTAGTTTTCTCATTTTTAAGCAACGTAGGTGTGTCTAGATCTATCCAAATATAGAAGTCCTAAACACCTCCAGGACTATAGGTAAGATACGGGTAGTGCACGCATAAGGTACGCATTAGAAGCTATTAGAACGCTTAGGTAACAACTAAAGATAGTAACGGGGTAGTAAAGGAGATGATGACCTGTGCGCTAATGCTATGCGTAACACCCCAATTTGGGGAAAGTTACCAAGTATTGCATGGAAATGATCCTATAGGCTAAAAAACCGTAGGACCCCTTTAATTCTTGTTTTAAAGTAATTTTCTATTTGTTTTAAATTGTTTAACCTTTCCTTAAAGACTAGTTCGCTTAATTGAGTTTGGCCGGGACCCACCGTTGTGGACCTCGAGGGGTGCCTAATACCTTCCCCTCAAGGTAATTTCGAGCCTTTACCCAATCTATGGTAATGTAAACTGGTTTCACGAGTTAATTGTTCTAGGTGCCCTAACGCACCTTAATCCGTTAGGTGGCGGCTCTTCAAATCTCTTACCCAATTCCAAAACGAAAGGAGTTTTCTCAAAATGTCAAAACCCGGACTCCGCGAGGAAAAAGGGGGCGCGACACGTAATCGGTCGGAGATCACGGCAGAAATCCTGAAATAGACCAAATCAAGGGCGGTTATTTGTACCAATCATGAGATTTACCTCCATAATAGATTTGTATCATAATTACGATTCCTCTGTTATATAAAGAGTAGTCCCCATCATTTGCAGAGACCTGACATTGATGCAGAAAAGCAATATAATTTTCTCTCTTTAACTCACGTTCTTTTGTTTATCAACTTGCCGCTCTTTAACTGTTCTTGCTCTACCAAGCTCGAGGGTTCATTAGCTCGAGGGCATTCACCAAACGCTGGTTTGCTTTATATTATTGTCAATTTGCATCACTTATCTTTACGTTTATCAATTGATATTAAGTGAAATCACGTATCCTTAAAGCCACATTATAAGTTTAATTGTTACTCTATTTTTTAGGGTAAACAGTTTGGCGCCCACCGTGGGGCTAAGGATAATAGTGATTGCTTAATATTTTAACCTTCATAACACATACTGCTTTTACGCTTGTTCTCGTAAGTATTTTTTATTTCAGGAATCAACATGTTGAACTCTCAAGCAGTACCCTCTCACCCTGATACCGGCCTTGGTCTTCATGGCACAAACGAACACGTAGTCGCCTCGGGAAATGGAGTGCCTCCAATCAATCCCGATGTACCACAGGCCATAGATCTGGTTGATGTCAGTTCTCGTGTCGCCATTCGTGGAGATTTAGGCGCCGACCCTGAAAATAGCATCCGCAGAGACGCCTAGGCAGCCGATCAGAACGCCCAAAATGGTGAAGAAGGTGGAATTAGCCTTCGAATCATATTGACATGCTACAAACTCAGCAGGCCACGATAGCGCAACTCCAAAATTAGAACCGAGCCCCAAGCATAATCAAACTCGATACATCACAGAAAGTTGCTCATAGAGTCGAACCCGTATAGGAGAAATTGAACGATAATGGATCGGGAACTGATTCTGCCATCATGAAGATGCTCGAGGAGCTCACTAAACGGATTGAATCGGGAGAAAAGAAGATTGAGGCTAATGATAAAAAGGTGGAAACGTACAACTCCCGGGTTGATCAAATACCAGGGGCACCCCCGATTCTCAAGGGTTTGGATTCGAAGGGGGCAATGATATGGTACCACAATTTGCCGCCTAATTCCATCGATTCTTTCGCCATGCTTGCCGATTCGTTCGTAAGGGCACACGCCGGAGCAATAAAGGTCGCAACTAGGAAGTCAGACCTCTTCAAAGTGAGATAAAAGGATAATGAAATGCTAAGGGAATTCGTATCTCGGTTTCAGATGGAGCGCATGGGCCTACTCCCGGTTACCGATGATGGGTTGTCCAAGCCTTTACTCAGGGTTTGAACCAGCAAAAATCGGTAGCATCACGTCAATTAAAGCAGAATTTGATTGAATATCCAGTGGTGACTTGGGCCGATGTGCATAATCGATACCAATCAAAGATCAGAGTTGAGGATGATCAGTTGGGAGCCCCGTCCGATTCTGTTTACCTAAATAGATCTGAAGGCAGGATTCAAAGAAATATCGACAGAGAGCCCCGATCGAACAGAGATCGGTACCAACCATATAGCGCATATCGTAGGAATAATGGACCGGGATGTAATCCCGTTCGAAATGACCGATGTCAAAATTCTCGAGGGCTCATGAGTAAGAGTGGCTTTGATAAACATGTCAACCCTAGTCGATGCTTCAGGTATTGTGTCAGCCATTGGACAAATCAAGGATACTAGGTGGCCCAGACCCCTGCAGACCGATCCAGCTCAAAGGAATCCAAATCAAATGTGCAAGTACCATGGAACCCATGGTCACAGAGTCGAAGACTGCAGACAATTAAAGGAGGAGGTAGCCCGTTTATTCAACGAAGGTCATCTTCGAGAATTCTTGAGTGACCGAGAAAAAAATCACTTCAGAGACAAGGATGAAAACAGGAAAAACGAACAGGAGGAACTGCAACACGTGATTCATATGATTGTCGGTGGGGTCGATATTCCTCAGGGTCCGACATTTAAATGCACCAAAGTTACAATCACAAGGGAGAAGCGTACCCGAGACTACTTACCAGAAGATACCTTATCTTTCAACGATGAGGATGCAGAAGGGATCGAACAGCCTCACAATGATGCACTGGTAATATCTATCCTTATGAATAAGATTCAAGTTAAACGTGTGTTGGTTGATCCAGGTAGCTCGACGAATATTATTCGATCGAGGGTCGTGGAGCAGCTCGGCTTCAGGATAAAATCATGCATGTGTCGCGCCCCCCTTTTTCTCGCGAAATCGGGTTTATGACATTTGGAGGGACAACTCATTCCTTTTGGGAACTGGGTTTGAAGAGTCGCCACCT
The DNA here is from genome assembly GCF_001879085.1 of Nicotiana attenuata. NCBI lineage: Eukaryota > Viridiplantae > Streptophyta > Magnoliopsida > Solanales > Solanaceae > Nicotiana > Nicotiana attenuata. The sequence goes on along the minus strand of NW_017670268.1, from coordinate 1,088,151 downwards.
AATGATTAGGGTACATTAAGACACCAAAAGAATTCGATTTGAATAACAAGAGATAGGGTAAGGGCTTGAAATTATTCTAAGGGGAAGATGTTAGGCACCCCTCAGAATCCACAAGTGTGGTTCCCGGCCAGACAATTATTGTGAATTTGGGTACAATTAACATATAAACAAATAAGGCTCAAATAAGAGGGGATTTCAGCACATAATGGTTTGAAAGTAAACAAGGTTTGCAAGAACAATTAGAAGAGCTGATTTTAAAAATAAAGAGTTAAAATGCTAAGGAAAAGAAATAAAGAATGAAGGGAGAGGGGTCCTAGGTTTATTAATAATATGGATCACCCCACACAATGTCCGGTAATCACTCCTCAATGAGGGGCTACACGTGACATTATCGCGTGGTCATCATATCCATATCTACCCATCCCACCCCGTTAAGGTATTTAAAGCGCATGCTATTACCCGTCCCAATCCTATCAGTCCCGGAGGAACTTAGGACTACTAATCCTAAAAGGGAAGGATATTAGGCTTATTTGGAGTTTCAAAAGTAAAATTCTAAGGCGACATACAAAAAACATACTGCATATTTGGGGAGACATATAAATATATAAGGCTCAATTATACCTCCTTGCACAGGAAAAAAAAGCACATAATAGCATGTCTTGCACGTACTGCTTAGGTCTTTAGAATTAAATATGAAGGAGTCTAAAGGATTAGGGCAGATTGGTTTGTTACATAATTCAGATAAGAAGCCCGAATCAGGACTGCCTGCTGGTTGTAATAATTAACAGAAGCGGATTCAGTTTTTATTATTACTCTAAGGTTTGCCTAAGTGCTCAGACGCGATCCTATAGGCATGGTATTTATTGAACTCAGAAGGTGGTAAGACAGTAAAGCTCAAAAAATGAATTGGTTGAAATCATAAAAGTGCATGCTTGTTAACATTGGGGGACTTAGATTATCCAAAAGAGATGCGGAATTAACAAATTGATTACAGGCTCTGTAGGTGGTGGTATGTATTATTACTGATTTTACGTCTAGCAATGGGTGAAGCGAATCAGATTCATTAGAAACTCCTATAGGCATGTTTTCTACACGTTGCTGATTTATACACTTATAGATGTGGTTTCTAGATGCAGAACTTGTTTTAAAACATGGTATCTAAATGCAGAAATTGAACCTTATAGACATGGTTTCTAGATGCAGAACTTGTTTCAAAACTTATAAACATGGCATCTCAATGCAGAAATTGAACCTAATAGACATGGTTTCTAAATGCAGTTTGAATTATGCAGAATGGCGAATATGCAGAATTATAACAATCCTATAGCATGGATCTATACGCATGATTTCTACCCTTTGCATGCATAGATACCCCAACCCTATTTCACTAGCCAGCCCCGAGTATTCTTTACAAATTATTACAAACCAGAGTAACAAATACATCAGAAAAATACAAAGAAAATAAGTACAACCCTAAAAGGCCTGATTCTTGACTTCCAGCCTGAATTATGAGATAGACCAACTCAAAGACCATCGATCCAAAGCCTTTCTCCAATTTGAGTGTGTCAGAGTTCCCTAAGAGCCTCAATAAGACTCCGGGCAGTGCTCACACCCAAATTGTATTACCAGAATAGGGACAAGTGTAGTGTGGAAGTGCCAGCCCTCAAGTGTCCAAGTTCAGAGGGAGCTCAAAGGGTCCCAAGGCAAGGCTCACAAGAGGGGGGCAGAACTTAAGTCTAAGAGAGAGTGCAAGTGAAGAAACAAAGTTTTAAAGAACTAAGAAAGCACAGAAGAGGGGAAGAGGGACTGGGAAACAATTACAGGATTGAGCACAAAGGGGTGCAGGGATTGGGGATTGCAAAGAGCCTATGTACTTAGGCATTAGCTAATTCTGGGCATACACAGATTTAGAGAGTGCTGTTATGCTTGCAAAATCAACAAGAATACACAACATATGATGGTGGCATAGAGGTTATGATTCTAGGGGAATCAAGTTTGAGTCATAGACAGTAATACTTAATACTGTCATGCCTCAAACAAACCATTAACATCAAACACATTTAGGATGCATAGTAGGTGCAGAACAGGCAAAAGGAAATTGCAACATGCTAAAATAAGTACTGAACTAAACACAAGCAGTAGGCAGACAAGAGGGTAAAAGTATTAAGTAAACACATTGTTGTGATTGCTGAAAATCTTAATCAGGACATACCAGTTTCAAAGAGCAAAATACAGTAAAAGCAAGTAGCAGGGCTTGAGAGCAGGCCACAGTAGAAGTAATAAGAGAGAATACTTTTGAGTGTGAGTGTGAGTTCAGAAACTAAGAGTGTTCGTGTGTGTTTGTTAATGGAAAAGCCGGGTATTTATAGTTTAAAAATAGGTAGAAAGTAAGGCAAGAAAATAATTATGGAACTGTGTATTAAAAAACAATCAGTATCAAAGACTTCCTTTAATCAAGGAGTTAAAACCAAACGGTAGTGGACAGAAAACTTTTAAGGAAAGAAATCAAGTAAGCATCTTGTGCAAAGTAGGCAATTAGGGGTAAATAAATAAGGGTTTAATTAAGGGAAGAATATTTGAAAGACTCGGTTAACCAAATAAGGTAAGAAAACAAAGTAAAGCTGCAGAATATAGAGGCAATCAGTGCATAGTAAATCAAGGATTCAGGGATTCGAAATTACTGATTCATGAATAAACAAATAAACCAAGTCAGAAATAGGAGAATCGAAAGGCTAAGGAAAGCTTTCAAATCAACCCAAGAAACATGGAAATCAGTAAACAAGGAAAGAATCAATCAAACTTACACGAGGAGGTCTGAAATCAGTCCACAATTAAGGGTTATTTTGAGAGGGAAATTTAGCCTATAAAGAGTGCATAAACATTAATCATGCAAGGCTGAATCTATGACAAAGAGAAGTGTCATGCAATCACAGGAGGCAGATACAGGCCTTTAATGGCTTTGGAAGCCATTGATTCAGGCGATTTTAGGGTGGTGTTAGAAGGCGGCGGCTAGGTTTGAGAGAGAGTTTGGGAGAAGGGGGATTCAAGGGAGGCTACCGGTGAGAAGTGATTAGGGTTTCGGGGGTAATGGGGAATTAAAAGGAAAGGTTAAATGGTGGCCGTTGATCATTTTGATCAACGACCTGGATTGAATGGGGATCCGGGCGGGTTATTTTAAAAGGGTCGTGGGTCGGGTAGATTAGGATTTGGGCTAGGTAATTGGGTTTTAGGATTGGGTCTAATTGGGGTGCCAAATCAGGCTAAAATTTGAAATGAAAATGGGCTAATATTTAAATAGCCATTTTTCCCTTGTTTCTTTTATAAAAATAGTAGAATAATTTCTGGAAATAAATTAAAGGTACTGAAATGATTAACAATACGTAATTATCAAATTAAAAATACTGGAGTCAATTTTATAATTATAAACACAATTAAACCTTAAAAGAGGCTAATATTGCAATTATATGCAATTAGTACTAAATAAATTTGTAAAAAATGCGCAAAAATTATGTTAGCTATATTTTATTGTAAATATGAGAATCCAATAAATGAATTACCAAAATGATAATTTTGGGAATAATTATTGGGTTTTTCTTGATAAAATAAGGCAATAAATTGATTTAAAATTCTTTTAAAAATTAGGAAAAATAATAAAACATTGGGACATACTTATATATGCATATACATGCTATTTTGAAGGTATTTTGCATATTAAAAAAAATACATGGAAAAATTGGGTATCAACAGCTGCCCCTCTTTACCCGGGAAGGATGAAAGAGTTGTCGGGTAAAGATATGATGTCCAATTTTGACCGACGAAATGGTTTGAAGAGGTTCGGCCGTGCTCTGGCTTCTGAGCTGCCTACATATCCCTGGTCTTACAGGAATCAGGCCATATGTAGTTCAGGATAATGCCGGCGGAGTATGCCGATGGAGACTTTCAAGAACGGACGCAATATTTTAGGACGGGGTGAATGGTTGAAGTCTGATAGGGTTGTGGGAACTGGAGCGGGATCGCTCCTGCCGAGATGGCCGTTACTCGCTGGTTCACCTACAAATAAGTAACACAAGCGTATATTGTGCGTAAATTTAAACATGATGCAAATTCTCATTGGACCATGAATGTTGTCTTTGGACAGTTAGGATGACGTCCTTAGACCATGATGTCCAGGGCCATGAAGCGTATAATAAATGATTCGCAGGTCATGAAATGGTGCTCTCGGGCTATGAGAATGATGCCTCCGAACCATGATGCCTTTGAATAATGATATGCGAAAGATTAAGGGGATCCTTAGGCCATGGCATGGCGTTCTCGGGCTATGCAAATGGTGCCTCCGAACAATGACGCCCTCGGATAATTCGGCGATCTTTCAGCCCATAGAATGCAGTATTTGGCTATCTTTCAGCCCATGAAATGCAATAGGTGGCGATCTTTCAGCCATGCAAGTGTGAATAAAGCGACGATCTTTCAACCATGCAAGTGTAAATAAGGTGGCGATTTTTTAGCCATGCAAGCGTAAATAAAGTGGCGATCTTTCAGCCATGCAAGCGTAAATAAAGTGGCGATCTTTCAGCCATGTAGATGCAGATGGAGACAGTGTTTAGTCTCGGAAGGCAGAATGGTAGCCTTATGCAATGCAGAAATGCAGATGGAGACAGTGTTTAGTCTCGGAAGGCAGAATGGTAGCCTTATGCAATGCAGAAAATGCAGATAGAGACAATGTTTAGTCTCGGAAGGCAGAATTGTAGCCTTATGCAATGTAGAAAATGCAGATGGAGACAATGTTTAGTCTCGGAAGGCAGAATGGTAGCCTTATGCAATGCAAAAAAAATAGAATAAAATGGTAAATATGGTTTCTTAGCTGATAGCAGGTTGCGATATTGTGACTGCTGGGGACATTGCGATATAGGGAATATCGTCGGCGTGCGAGGATAGCAAATACTGGTAAACGCAAACAATTGTGAGAGTTGTATTCCTGAACAATGTTTATCTCGTGAATGTATAGTATGTCTGATGCTTTCGCAATCCAAGTGTCTGCATCCAAAGAAAAATCATGAGTTTTGTAAAAGGGAGGTTAGTTCGTATCCCCGCTGGCCTTGCTTGCCCTATTCGGCTTAGATCTGGTGATACGGTATGTATCGTTGGGGGGGGGGGGAGCATTGTTGAACAAGGCAATTTCGATAATAAACATGCATGAATTTGTAAAAAAAACAAATATGACATAAGTATATATTTAAGAAACAACTTTTAGATGAACCGACGACTGTGACGTGGCTCAAGACATTGCAACCTCTCTTGTTACGAAATTTTGAGGGTCCTCCTCAAAATTCTGCACCAGTTTGATGGGTTGATGCTTCTGACGGCTGCTTGCGACGATTCGCTGAAATTACTTCGGAATTTTGAGGGTCCTCCTAAAAATTCTGCCCCAGTTTCCAATCGCGGGAGGGGGGGGATGAAATTTTTATTGAATTGTGACCGAACCCATAAGGCTACCTACGTATCCCCTCTTAAACGGGAATCATGTCAGACGTAGTTCAAATACATCATGTAGGAAAACATAAGATTACACATAGTAGCGCTTGACTGCATCTGAATTGATTGGTCTCGGCCAGACTTCTCCGTCCATTTCTGCAAGTATAAGGGCTCCTCCTGTCAGAATCCGGTGAACCATATATGGACCTTGCCAGTTGGGAGAGAATTTCCTCTTGGCTTCATCTTGATGCGGGAGGATTTTCTTTAATACCAGCTGCCCTGGTGTGAACTGTCTCAGCTTGACTCTTTTGTTTAAGGCTCTGGACATCCTGTTCTAGTAAAGTTGATCGTGGCAAACTGCTTTCATTCTTTTTCCATCTATGAGAGCTAACTGCTCATAACGACTCTTCACCTATTCTTCATCGTCGAGCACGGCTTTCTGTATGGTTCTTATGGAAGGAATTTCTACTTCGACTGGAATGACGGCTTCTGTACCATAAACCAGCATAAAGGGGGTTGCCCCAGTTGATGTGCGGACTGTGGTGCGATACCCCAATAAAGCAAATGATAGCTTCTCATGCCACTGCTTATGCTTCTCTACCATTTTTCTCAGTATCTTCTTAATGTTCTTGATGGCGACTTCTACAGCTCCATTCATTTGAGGCTTGTAGGCTGTAGAATTCTTGTGTTTGATCTTGAAGGTTTCACACATAGCTTTCATCAAGTCACTGTTGAGGTTGGAGCCATTGTCAGCGATGATTGATTCTGGAATCCCAAACCGACAAACGATGCGGTCGCGGACAAAGTCTACCACGACCTTCTTAGCTACTGCTCAGTAAGATGCTGCTTCGACCCATTTGGTGAAATAGTCAATTGCCACTAGGATGAATATGTGTCTGTTGGAGGCAACAGGCTCTATTGGTCCAATGACATCCATTCCCCAGGCGGCAAAAGGCCATGGTGAACTTGTTGCATTAAGCTCATTGGGAGGCACCTTTATCATGTTTGCATGTATCTAACAGCGGTGGCATCTCCGGACATACTGGATGCAGTCTGTCTCCATAGTCATCCAAAAGTAACCAGCCCGGAGTATCTTCTTGGCTAAAACAAAGCCGTTCATATGTGGACCGCAGGTCCCAGCATGGATTTCTTCTAGCAGCTTGGATGTTTCCTTTGCGTCGATCCCAAATCAGGAGTCCTCCTATACAGGATTCCCCCACTGTGAAAGAAATTATTGGATAACCTCCGAAGTGTGCGCTTCTGAATAGGATTTGCAAGTTCTGGGTACTCTCCCTTTGTCAAATATTCCTTGATATCACGAAACCAAGATTTTCCATCTGCTTCTTCTTCAATATGGGCACAATAAGTTGGCTGATCATGGATCTTTACTGGAATGGGATCAATGAAGTTTTTGTCTGGATGTTGTATCATGGATGACAGGGTGGCCAGTGCATCGGCGAATTCATTCTGGATTCTGGGAACATGTCGGAATTCCGTCTTTGTGAACCTCTTCTTCAGTTCTTGCACGTGATGCAGATACGGGAGTATTTTAGAGTTCTTGGTTGCCCATTCCTCTCGGACTTGATGTATGAGTAAGTCTGAATCCCCAGTTACTAACAATTCCTGAACTTTCATGTCAATGGCCATTTTGAGCCCTAGGATGCAGGCTTCATACTCGGCCATATTGTTGGTGCAGAGGAACCTAAGCTTAGCTGACACTGGATAGTGTTGACCGGTTTCTGATACTAGGACCGCTCCTATGCCAACTCCTTTGAAATTTGTTGCTCCGTCGAAAAACATTCTCCACCCATTATAGGCTTCTACAATGTCTTCTCCTATGAATGATACCTCTTCATCAGGAAAATACGTCTTTAGGGGTTCGTATTCTCCATCCACGGGATTTTTGGCAAGATGATCTGCTAGTGCCTGTCCTTTGATTGCTTTCTGAGTTACGTAGACAATGTCAAATTGACTCAACAGGATTTGCCACTTGGCTAGCTTTCCAGTGGGCATGGGCTTTTGAAAGATGTACTTCAAAGGATCCATCCTTGATATGAGATATGTAGTGTAGGCACAAAAATAGTGCCTCAACTTCTGGGCCACCCAAGTCAGAGCACAGCAGGNGTTCAGCCCTTCAATCCCTTATCCTTCAACGCCTTGAATTCTGCTAGTCAATTTCTTAAGTCTTCAGCCAGGTTCTTGATAAGCAAATCTTTATTATCAGACTCGGGTGTGCTTGAGATGGGTTAGGTGGAGTGCGGCATAGTCTCCACGTAGATGGGGGTGTTGTGGTGGGTGTGGCAGTCGTCATTTGTGGAGTTTTGTGGTTCTGGGATGAGCAGCGGGGTATTGTTGGAAGTATGGCAGGTGTTGCAGTGGTGGTGAGGAGCGGGATGGTTCTGTTGCTTCGGGATGTTCTGTGGAGGTGTAGGGTTCTGAGCATTTGGGAAATTAATATCTGGAGTAGTGAGGGAAAATGACAGATTTGCCAGATTCCGAACCTGATCAAGTTCTTCTTGGAATTTCAGCTGCTTTTGTTCCAGTTGAGATGCATTTTCCTTGGGAACCAGAGTACCGTGACCATGAGTGACCTCTACCCGCTCAGTTGAGTTATCCTTTCTGGCGTTGTTCAAATCTTCCATCTTCCCTTTGTTCTTGTTTTTGACAGGACTGAGAGAAAGAGTGGGTGGAGGGCCCCTAGATCTTGTGAAATAGGATGATGTTGCCAGAGTTCACGAACTAACCTTTGGGGAGGGGAAATAATAAACAAAAGTAAAAACAAAAGGTAACAAGTTCGTAAGGATCATAAAAAGATGTTGCAATATTTAAACACATAGTGCGAGAATATAAAGCGTGTCCTAATTTGGGGACCTCTTTGTGCCCGAGGTAGGCCTAGCGACAAGTTGATTTGGAGAACTTGGAATGCTAAATGCCTCATTTTATTGATAAAAAGGTAGACGCATCCCAAATCGACACTAAATAACAGGAAATGAAAGTCGCTAGTGGCCATTGGCCTTATTACATTTCATAAAAAGAAGAAAAACTCCTATCCATTTGGTCCCAGAAGGACCTTCCCAAGATTCGGCATCCCTAGCTCCATCGAACAGCTTTAACAACTCGCGAAGTCCCAGCAGCAGGTAGGCTCTGGCTAGATGTCCGCCTTCGTTTCCTTCAGCATTCCGACAGTCTTCGACCCTTTTTAGAAACCTTCTTTCCAGCTCCACTATGCCTCGCTCCAGGTATCCTAGTCGCTTGTTGGCATTGACAGCCATGTCCTTCCATTCCTCGATTAACTTTTGATCGGCTTCTTGTATCTCACGGTGCTCATTTTCGCACTCCCGGATTCTCTTGCGTAGTTGGTTGTATTTGACCTGTGCCTCGACCTTTTCATCTATGATCTTGTGACCTCGAACAAACCCAGGTTGACTCAGACCATTATGATTATCCTCCAACCAACCGGAATAGTAGGGAGTACAACCGGCATGGTATCTATCTGGTTCGATGGTATCTTTCCCCTTGACGATCTTGCAGTGCCACATGTGCTGAGCTTGGCACTTGTAAGGGCTATCATCATCCTGGAAGTCAGCCCGGAAGTGACTCATCTTGTCGACCCTGGGTACAACCTGCTTCCTACCAGCTTGCCTCATAACTCGGAGAGGGACGTAAGGGTACGTTCCTCTCAAACCGATCAATATCAGAAAAGGTGCGTCTCGGGATCGGGCGATCAATTCTTCGGTCGGAAACCATTCGAACATCCATTGTACTTGCTCCTCGGTCAAATTATCAAATAGCTCGAACCATCCTTTGGCATCCTCCGGCTGAGCAAACATATCAGGGATATAATTCATTCGCTTTGGGTGATGGAAAGCGATATGATCGTCCCAGTCCCTTCGTTGAATCTCTTGTCGGTATTCACCCTTTTGTAGATGCTCCCTGAGCCACAGTTGAAGTAGCAAATTGCAATCCTCGAAGTGACTAGCTCCCCGTTGACACTTTTCTAGGGCTCGGTATATTTCCGCGATGATCATAGGCACAATGCTGAATGGTTGCCCTCCAATTCCTTCCATTATGGTTTTAGTGACCATGGCTAGTCGGGTGTGGATTCTCGCTTTCTTCATTGGAAACACAATCAGCCCCAGAAAACAGAACATGAATACAAAGACCATCCGATGAATATGCCCCAATGAGGTGATGGCAAACTCATCAGGATAGGTACGGTAGGAATTGCTGTGACCGTACCTCTCGTACAAATAATCAAAGGGGATATAGGATTCTTTGAGGCATGTCAGTTCTGGATTCTTCTTCAGACCCATCATTTTGAGGAAACCCCTGCCCTTGCGGTTCTCAGGCATCAATAAACCCGGAGTCTCCCATACCAAACCGGCTAATCCTCCTATCTCTTCTAGAAAAGGTGTCATCTCAATTTCCCCAAAGCGGAAGACGGACCTTTCACAATCCCAAAATAGAGTAGCAGCTTCTATGATCTTGTTATTGGGTTGGATTTCCAGGAGGGAAGGGTAGATTCCCCAGATATTTTCGGACAAGAGCCTGGCCACTGGAATTAAGATCTTTCCACCAGCTTAGCAGTCTCGGGTAGATGTTGGTAACCATGCCGAATCTGGGGATTTCGTGCCTCATTATCTGCAAGACAGAAGGGTTAGATCCTACCCCCACCGGACTCGACTATTTAATATCAATAATTGGCATAAAAGCATTTAGTTCTCCAAATAAATGCACAGAACGTGATGATGTCCGTTTGGGTTTAGGGAAGCCCAGTGGACTTTGGACAAGGCTATCTTAAAGAGTCATTATGGGGACAACATAACTGACTCGGCTAGGTTTGACCATGATGCATGCACAGTTAAACAGAGTAAGGTTTCTATGGGGTTTTAGACTGGTACCCTTGAGCGGACAACTCAAAGGGGAAAGGCACGGAACCGTCGACTATACCGTTGATCGACTGGTTTTACCGTAAATATGCCTTTTCCGGATTTAGGGGGTGATAATATCGGAAGAGCGCAACCACTCATTATAAGCATTGCTATAGGATTTGTTTGGCACGAGTGGAATATGATGTTGAGCATGATTATGCAACAATTAAAGGCATGTTGTCACGTATTTGCACGTTTAAGAAAGCAGTAAATACAACAGTTTCATAATTTAAAGCGGCAATGAAGGAAAGCAGTAAAGGAAAGAAACAAAAGGACAAGTCAGTTTTGAAATCGAAAAGGAAATTGAATGCTTAAAAGAAATAAACAAATAATTGCGCGTAAAGAAGCATAAATTCACAATAATAGTCTGAAATGGTAAAAGCCTAAAAATCCCCAGCAGAGTCGCCATGCTGTCGCGCCCCTCTTTTTCTCGCGAAATAGGGTTTATGACATTTGGAGGGACAACTCATTCCTTTTGGGAACTGGGTTTGAAGAGTCGCCACCTAATGATTAGGGTGCATTAGGACACCAAAAGAATTCGATTTGAATAACCAGAGATAAGGTAAGGGCTTGAAATTATTCTAAGGGGAAGGTGTTAGGCACCCCTCAGAATCCACTAGTGTGGTTCCCGGCCAGACAATTATTGTGAATTTGGGTACAATTAACATATAAACAAATAAGACTCAAATAAGAGGGGATTTCAACACATAATGGTTTGAAAGTAAACAAGGTTTGCAAGAGCAATTAGAAGAGCTGATTTTAAAAATAAAGAGTTAAAATGCTAAGGAAAAGAAATAAAGAATGAAGGGAGAGGGGTCCTAGGTTTATTAATAATATGGATCACCCTACACAATGTCCGATAATCACTCCTCAATGAGGGGCTACACGTGACATTATCGCGTGGTCATCATATCCATATCTACCCATCCCACCCTGTTAAGGTATTTAAAGCGCGGATTGGTATCGATTACTTAATGCATGCTATTACCCGTCCCAATCCTATCAGTCCCCGAGGCACTTAGGACTACTAATCCTAAAAGGGAAGGATATTAGGCTTATTTGGAGTTTCAAAGGTAAAATTCTAAGGCGACATACAAAACACATACTGCATATTTAGGGAGACATATAAACATATAAGGCTCAATTATACCTCCTTGCACAGAAAAAAAGCACATAATAGCATGTTTTGCACGTACTGCTTAGGTCTGATTAGAATTAAATATGAAGGAGTCTAAAGGATTAGGGCAGATTGGTTTGTTACATAATTCAGATAAAAAGCCCGAATCAGGGCTGCCTGCTGGTTGTAATAAATAACAGAAGCGGATTCAGTTTTTATTATTACTCTAACAGAAGCATGCACTATAGAAGCGGGATCCTATGGGCATGGTATCTATTGAACTCAGAAGGTGGTAAGACAGTAAAGCTCAAAAAATGAATTGCTTGAAATCATAAAAGTGCATGCTTTTTAACACTGGGGGACTTAGATTATCCAAAAGAGATGTGGAATTAACAAATTGATTACAGGCTCTGTAGATGGTGGTATGTATTATTACTGATTTTACGTCTAGCAATGGGTGAAGCGAATCAGATTCATTTAGAAACTCCTATAGGCATATTTTCTACACGTTGCTGATTTATACACTTATAGATGTGGTTTCTAGATGCAGAACTTGTTTTAAAACATGGTATCTAAATGAAGAAATTGAACCTTATAGACATGGTTTCTAGATGCAGAACTTGTTTCAAAACTTATAAACATGGCATCTAAATGCAGAAATTGAACCTCATAGACATGGTTTCTAAATGTAGTTTGAATTATGCAGAATGGCGTTGGAACAATCCTATAGGCATGATTTTTAGGCGGAGTTGAATATGCAGAATTATAACAATCCTATAGGCATGGATTCTAAATGTAGTTGAATATGCAGAATTAGAATAGTCCTATAGGCATGATTTCTACCCTTTGCATGCATAGTTACCCCAACCCTGTTTCACTAGCCAGCCCCGAGTATTCTTTACAAATTATTACAAACCAGAGTAACAAATACATCAGAAAAATACAAAGAAAATAAGTACAACCCTAAAAGGCCTTATTCTTGACTTCCAGCCCGAATTATGAGATAGACCAACTCAAAGACCATCGATCCAAAGCCTTTCTCCAATTTGAGTGTGTCAGAGCTCCCTAAGAGCCTCAATGAGACTCCGGGCAGTGCTCACACCCAAATTGTATTACCAGAAGGGACAAGTGCAGTGTGAAAGTGCCAGCCCTCAAGTGTCCATGTTCAGAGGGAGCTCAAAGGGTCCCAAGGCAAGGCTCACAAGAGGGAGGCAGAACTTAAGTCTAAGAGAGAGTGCAAGTGAAGAAACAGAGTTTTAAAGAATTAAGAAAGCACAGAAGAGGGGAAGAGGGGCTGGGAAACAATTACAGGATTGAGGATTTCACACAAAGGGGTTCAGGGATTGGGGATTGCAAAGAGCCTATGTACTTAGGCATTAGCTAATTCTGGGCATACACAGCAATAGAGAGTGCTGTTATGCTTGCAAAATCAACAAGAATACACAACATATGATGGTAACATAGAGGTTATGATTCCAGAGGAATCAAGTTTGAGTCATAGACAGTAATACTTAATACTGTCATGCCTCAAACAAACCATTAGCATCAAACACATTTAGGATGCATAGTAGGTGCAGAACAGGCAAAAGGAAATTGCAACATGCTAAAATAAGTACTGAACTAAACACAAGCAGTAGGCAGACAAGAGGGTAAAAGTATTAAGTAAACACATTGTTGTGATTGCTGAAAATCTTAATCAGGACATACCAGTTTCAAAGAGCAAAATACAGTAAAAGCAAGTAGCAGGGCTTGAGAGCAGGCCACAGTAGAAGTAACAAGAGAGAATACTTTTGAGTGTGAGTGTGAGTTCAGAAACTAAGAGTGTTCGTGTGTCTTTGTTAATGGAAAAGCCGGGTATTTATAGTTTGAAAATAGGTAGAAAGTAAGGCAAGAAAATAATTATGGAACTGTGTATCAATTAAAAATCAATCAGTATCAAAGACTTCCTTTAATCAAGGAGTTAAAACCAAACGGTAGTGGACAGAAAACTTTTAAGGAAAGAAATCAAGTAAGCATCCTGTGCAAAGTAGACAATTAGGGGTAAATACATAAGGGTTTAATTAAGGGAAGAATCTTTGAAAGACTCGGTTAACCAAATAAGGTAAGAAAACAAAGTAAAGCTGCAGAATATAGAGGCAATCAGTACATAGTAAATCAAGGAGTCAGGGATTCGAAATTACTGATTCATGAATAAACAAATAAACCAAGTAAGAAATAGGAGAATCGAAAGGCTAAGGAAAGCTTTCAAATCAACCCAAGAAACAGGGAAATCAGTAAACAAGGAAAGAATCAATCAAACTTACACGAGGAGGTCTGAAATCAGTCCACATCTAAGGGTTATTTTGAGAGGGAAATTTAGCCTATAAAGAGTGCATAAACATTAAGCATGCAAGGCTGAATCTATGGCAAAGAGAAGTGTCATGCAATCACAAAGTCAGTAAGTAGTGGACTATAGGAACATGGTAGTCACCTCAGTAACAGAGAAGAGGGAGTATCTAATAGCATGCAAAAGGGGTCAAGTAAAAGATCTTATAGAGTTTAGCAGGAAGTCAGAATCATACAAAGAAACAAAAGTTGAAACAAAGATTTCGAAACTCAGTCGAGCAGTAGATGAAACAACTTCAGAAACTCGAATAGGTCCAAAGAAATTAGGGTTTTGAAACCAAACAAGTTCAGAGATGAGGAACAAGCAAATCACATAGCAAATAGTCTCAAAACTCGAATGAACCCCCAAATTTTAGGGTTTCTACCATCAATCGAGTATAGAGATGAAAGACAAGAGAATCAGGCAAAAATATCAACAAAGAAAATAAAATCAGAAACCTTAAGAAAGAACTAAGATTTTAACATGCACACTCCAGTAGAAGAACAACATAAAGAAACACAGTAGAACATGCTAAAGATCAGAGAAACTTCTAAATAACTTAACAAAACCCTAAATCGGAAAAGATAAAGGTTCTGAAGGTAAAGTTTTGAAAGAAACTTTGAGAAAACGTTTAAAAGCTTAGAGAAAACACAGATCTACAACGGATCTAAAAGAATCAGAAGAACCTCGAAGGTTAGGGTTTCAGAAGAACCCAGATGGTGAGAAAGGCTTGGAAGGTCATTGATCTGAGCAGGAAAAGCCAAGAGTCAGGCTTGAATAGCCATGGCTGGCCGGAACAAGGTCAAAGATGGCCGGAAACAGCCATAGAACTGAAAGCATCCGAGGTCTGGACCAAGCTTCTTCAAAGTCTGGTCTTGAAACCATAATAATCGAGCATGTAGGAGTCACAGGAGGCAGATACAGGCCTTTAATGGCTTTGGAAGCCATTGATTCAGGCGATTTTAGGGTGGTGTTAGAAGGCGGCGGCTAGGTTTGAGAGAGAGTTTGGGAGAAGGGGGATTCAAGGGCGGCTACCGGTGAGAAGTGATTAGGGTTTGGGGGGTAATGGGGAATTAAAAAGGAAAGGTTAAATGGTGGTCGTTGATCATTTTGATCAACGGCCTGGATTGAATGGGGATCCGGGCGGGTTATTTTAAAAGGGTCGTGGGTCGGGTAGATTAGGATTTGGGCTAGGTAATTGGGTTTTAGGATTGGGTCTAATTGGGGTGCCAAATCAGGCTAAAAATTGAAATGAAAATGGGCTAATATTTAAATAGCCATTTTTCCCTTGTTTATTTTATAAAAATAGTTTTAGAATAATTTTTGGAAATAAATTAAAGGTACTAAAATGATTAATAATACGTAATTATCAAATTAAAAATACTGGTGTCAAATTTCTAATTATAAACACAATTAAACCTTAAAAGAGGCTAATATTGCAATTATATGCAATTAGCTTTTAAAATACTAAATAAATTTGTAAAAAATGCGCAAAAATTATGTTAGCTATATTTTAGTGTAAATATGAGAATCCAATAAATGTATTACCAAAATGATAATTTTGGGAATAATTATTGGGTTTTTCTTGATAAAATAAGGCAATAAATTGAATTAAAATTCTTTTAAAAATTAGGAAAAATAATTAAACATTGGGACACACTTTTATATGCATACATGCTATTTTGAAGGTATTTTTTCATATTAAAAAAAATACAGGGAAAAATTGGGTATCAACAGCATGCAGCTCGAGTGCCCAACGGTTTCAACATGGCGAGTCAAACCACCAAAGGGGAAATCATGTTCACAGTAAACGTGGCCGGAACTATCTAGGAAACGATGCTCCACGTGATCGAAGGTGATATGAGGTACAATGCACTGCTCGGAAGACCTTGGATCCATAATATGAGGGTAGTACCTTCAACGGTTCATCAAGTCTTGAAATTCCCAACACCGAAATGAGTCAAAACGGTGTACGACGAACAACCAACAGCTAAAGAGATGTTTGCAATTGATGAAGTAATACCAATATCGGCACCCACATTAACAAAGTGACCAGAATCAAAGGAAAAGCAGGAAGTCAAATAGCAACCATAGTCGTCGGCCTCGACTAGATCGGAACAGCAGTATATTATCGAGGATGATAATTGTCTGATACCTCGAACCTTCATAATCCTCGATGACTCCGATGCCACAAAGTCGTCGGTCGAAGAGCTAGAATAGGTCATAGTGATCGAGCATCTGCCCGATCAAAGTATCATTGGAATTTGAACATTTAAGAGCGTTGGCTCAATTCGTGAATTGATTTGTGAAAGTATCATTGGTATTTGAACATTCATTGGTATTTGAACATTGTAGAGCGTTGGCTCAAGTTGTGAATTGATTTGTGAAAGTATCACTGGTATTTGAACATTGTAGAACGTTGGCTCAAGTTGTGAATCGAAAGCACGAAGGGTGTTGCCGTGCCAATTATATTGATCTTCATGGTGAGGATGAGAGTAAAAGCACGAAGGGTGATGCCGTGCACTTGTCCTTGATTTTCCTGATTATACTGATAATTGAGTTATCGTTTGTTCTTTATGTTTACTTACTGATTTCCTGTTGTTACTTGATTTTATTGTGCTGTTATTAATTCCCTTGCCCAAATTGCTCTCTGATTGTTGCTTGGGTGAGGAAGAGTGTAAAGCACGAAGGGTGATGCCGTGCATTGTTTTGGTGAGAGAGTGTTAAAGCACGAAGGGTGATGCCGTGCACTTGTCTTTGATTTCCTGATTTTTTTGATAACTGAGTTATGGTTTCTCTACATTTAACTGTTGGTTTTCTGCTGATACTTGTTGACCCCCGCAGCATGATTCCCCCTTCTTATCTTTAATTATGAAGTTCTGCCTTTATTTTCCGTTGTACATGATTTAACTGCATAGGTTTATTTGGTAGTCTGGTCCTAGCCTCATCACTACTTTGCCGGGGTTAGGCCAGGCACTTACCAGCACATGGGTCGGTTGTGCTGATACTACACTCTGTACTCTTTTGTGCAGATCCCGATACTGTAGTTTTTGGACCGCAGTAAGGTTGCTGCTTCCAGTTCACCAGGCGACCCGAGGTAGTCCTGCAGGCGTCCGCAGGCCTTGGCATCTCCTTCTATCCTTTCATTTTGTTTCTTTTATGTATTTCAGAGACAGCGTTGTATTTATCTTTCGGACCCTTATTTGTAGTATTCTTAGACAGTCGGTGAAATTGTGACACCAGTCCTGGGTAGTCTATGGTTAAGGAATTGTATTGGTAATATTTTAATGGTTATAATTTGTTCTTCCGCTTATTTAATTCCGCTGATTTCATAATGTTGATTCTTAACTGTTAAAGAATAAAAATGGAAAAGAGGTAAATAGATCAAATGGTTGGCTTGCCTAGCTTTCACTAGTAGGCGCCATCACGACTCCCGTGGGTGGGAAATCCGGATCGTGACAGTACGCCCCTAAAGGGAGAATGTGGAGTGACGTAATATTAAGTCAATATTAAGTGGTTCTAGTAACTATGGAGTGGTAAGGAATGAATGCGATAAAAATGAGAAAGGGATGAAATTGCACTTATTCAAAGCCTACAGATATGCTACGATTCCAGAACATTATGCTAACACGACGTCAAGGAGAGGAAGTAAGGGTTCATGCCCGAGATGTTATTGATAAATAGGAGCCAGTAGGAGACGTAAGTTAAGACAAAGAAAACAACCCAAGAAATATTACGCGGAATATTGATATGAGAATGGGCCAACGAGTAGTTAGTAGTTGATTCGGGAAGAGCCTAGTTATGGCTAGACAAGAGGATACAGCCAAATCGTGCAAGACAAACATAGTGAACCCCAACGTGGGGAATTTAGTCTTGCAGATATGACATTGTAATACTTGAGGTATATTCAAATAAGAGTTGGGAAAGTTAAAGGTACCATATGCGTGTTACGGAAATAAAAGAGGATGCCACTGGGAAGACAGTCAAAATATTAGTTCAGAAGTAAACCTACAAGCATAGGGACGTGGAGGTAGATAACTACGGATAATTATAGGCGAGGAAGGACATAAAAAATTCCGTCGGATACGATATAATAAGCTCGCAGCTTTACAAGAGTCATAAGGTCCTCCCTTAGTACTACAATGAAAGACTAGCTGAAGAAATAAGGAAGAAGGCTTCAACCTAAACATGGTAACTTGAAGGAGAAATGGTCATGTAAAAACAGTCTCACAACAACATTGTACGCACTCCATGAGAAAGTGGCACCTACCGTGGCTACTGAACGGGAAGAAAAATCAAAAGTAATATTCAAGATCATATGAAGTTGCATGAAAACTCTGGTATGCGTGGGAACTAAGATAAGCTAAGTATGCACGCAACAAGGGGGCAGGAAGACCAGGAAAAGTAATTTCTTACATTTGAAGAAAGCTGAGACGGAACAAAAGGAATTATTCGATCAATGATCCAGAGTAGTTACGTTATGAATACACTTAAGATTCCAGAATATTATCCATGCAGCATATATACTGACATTCATATAGTCGTAGAAGACTCCGGTATAAGTTAAAAGAAAGAATTGAGCCCAAGGCATAGACAAAGGATTGAATTGTTAGAAGATTGTATCATGGATATTCCATAGCGCCCATGAAAGGCTAAAGTAATAACTAATACCAGGAGCCACAGATCGAAAGATAGCTTAAGCCTACATGAAGGCTGATCAGAAGGAAGAGGAAACTAAAGAGTTACATCAACCAAATAAATCAGGAGTCTGATTATTGGACCCAGAAAATTATAGAAATCATGATTAAGAACATTGCAGAATCACTCTTAATATAAGAGGTACAAGAGAGATAATACAGTAGCCATATTCTATAACGGCTCTACGATAAACTCAGTTAGAAAAGTACCAGCCTCATAAGAAGTCAATATGAAGCTCTCATCGGATCGTGTATGCACCAAAGGTACAAGTGTTATAATAAGAGCTTCAAGTTGTGGATGTGAATTATACCTATGTGGAAGGGAGGTCATGAAAGAGATAGAAGATATGATGAGAGATTTTGAGGTAAAGGTAAACAAGGTGCGAAATACTCAAATGCAGAAGGTTGTGGACAGTTCATACTTCGGATAGAAGGCTAGAAGCGCGTGGATTCTGTATCTAGGAATGATAGCGGCAGCGTCAGTGGCATATCTTCCAGCCTATGGTTTCTAGGTACCGAGAGATCTAGCCAAGAGAGTAAAGAAAAGTTAGAGACGATGTGATGTCTCGCTTGATGTTCCAGAATAACATAATGAAATCTATGGTGCAAGCAAGTTGAAGGGAGGTTGCGAGTAGTATAAATAGATATGTATAGGTTGCAAGTTAAAGTATAGTAAAGCGACACGGTTTTATGACAGGAGTAAGGATAAGAAAGGGCGAATGAGAAGGTAACGAGAAATGGATAAGTCCTCAGGATTAAGCCCATGAAAATAAGAGAGCTAATGGTTTCTCTAAGTTATAGAAAGCTCAGCATAGCCTGAACGAACTTAAAGGAGTCTAAGACTAATAGCATTTGGGAGAGATGGAATGATGCCTTGGTAGTTAAATGAGGGTGTAATTGTGATAGATAAAGGATGACGTTTGGGCATTCGATTGGGTAATGATTTGAATAAAAGAAAAGAAAAGAAGGGATTCATGAATTGTACGGAATTAAAACACCCACGTAAGGTGAATCACATTGGGATGCTATGAAACACGGTTATAGAAGCATGGTATCGCCCCAGGTGGATCAATCTAATCATTTCAGATGTTACCCGATGAGATGTCAGCCCTAGTGTTTACGTAAGAAGTTTCAAGTTATCAGTGGTAGATTGTAGATCAATATTGAGGTGAATCAATAATGGATGGATAAAAGTTACATAGTATGAGATGAGATTAGGCCAGTCTTAAGGATAAGCAACGAGAGTAACCTAGAGTTTGGTAGCAGACCTCAGTAACGATAAATGAAAGTAAGAGTTATGGTATAGTATGACCTACCTAGATACAGTAAAGTCATACGGATGGATAAATGGATTTATGAAACAAGGTATAGCAATATTCGTAAGTTCGACAAAGTCCGAGCGAAGAACTTCAGTATACCTATAGATGCCTAGAGGGACATTTTATCAAGCTCTGTATATGTTTGCAAAGTGAGACCTAGAGATTGGCTAGAAGCTAGAGCAAAAAGGAGAGAAGAGTTGCATAGGCGTACGTATAAGGTCAGTGTCGTACAGGATGCATAATAGAAGGTAGAAACAATTACGAGATTGGAAGGATTCCTACTACAAGTCGTGGTGTGAAAAAAAAAGGCCTAAAGGGGGGAATGCCCTGGCCTCTGGAATTATTCACAGAACAGTTGCCTAGGTGGCAAGGAGAGTACTAAAGTATTCAGAAGACATAAGTTATGAAAGTGATAAGTGCATCAGTCAACATTCGAGGACGAATGTTCCAAAGGGGGGAATGATGTTACACCCCATGTTCTCGTATGTGGAAGTACGCCATAAGTAAATTGATATAAGCTCGGAAATGAGATGTTACATCCCGCATTTTCGTACGCTAAAGTTCCTTTGTAAGTTAATCGACGTAAGTTCGGGAATGAGATTATTTGGAGATTATATGCATTATGCTACTTCAAACAAGTGATGAGTGTGAGCACGTGATTTTTGCCCTATGTGAATTACTCCCATAATTTCAAAACAAAATAATTTCTTTTCATTAAATGCAGTTTTGTGAATTTTGTGGCATTTTTGTTAATTGGTTGCATTTGTCTGTGCATTTTTTATTTTTGTTCAATTAATGGAAAAAAAACTACAAAAATAGTGCATTTGCATTTAAGACCTAATTTTTTACTTTTTAGGATAATTAGTTAATTAATGTTACAAAATGAAAGAAAATCAAAAAAATAGTTCATTTCGCATTTTTTTAACTTTTAGTTTTTTGAATTTGTCATAGTTTTCTTCTAAATTAGGACTTAATTAATTTTTAAGAAAAGCGATTAGTTAGTTTTTGAATTTAAATTAGGTTTTGTTTTTTTTCTTTTTAATTTTGTTTTTAACAAAAATCTGAAAATGAAAAAAAAAGAGGAAGAAAAAGAAAAAAAAATAAAAGAAATTGACTTCTTAATATAAAGACCCCAATTGGGCCAAATCCACCCCAAGCCCAAACCTTGCACCTGAAACCCGTACAAAATACCCATATTTCCATACCAAAACCCGCCCCAGGATCGGTCCAACCCCCCCCCCCCCCCTCGACCAAACGACACCGTTGCACTTAAAAGAGATCTGAGCCGTCGAGGTTAATCCATCTAACGGCTCAGAAGTGGGGTGTCCTAAATATTTAACTGTCCTAACGCTCACCCCCTACCCCCTTCGTCTCTCATCTCCCTCATCTCCCAGAAACCCTAGAGCCCGCCGCCCCTGAAACCTCTATTATCTCCGCCGGCGGCGATGCCATAAACCACTCCGATTCACTCGAAATTAACACCACAGCTACCCCTTTGCCTCCTCATCTCAAATCCCCACCCAGTTCCCTTCGAAACCTACTCAAGCTTCTCGAATCTTCGTTTGAAATCATGAACCCTAGCACCGCCACAGTTTCTCCGGTGGCGGCGCCACCACCAAACTGCCCCAAATTCACACCCTAGGACCTCCTTCACTTCCTCTTCCCACTTCTATCACCAATTTCCTCAAAAACACCCCCAAACGGTTCAAATCTTGAATCTGAAATGTTGAGCCCTAGTCTCTGTTTTCCCTTTGCGTCTTTTTTGGGTCATGTGATGTTTGAGTGAACTCAAAACATCCGTTAGTCGACGGTTTTGTTAAGAACAGACGATTAACGGTAGTTCGAGTTCACTCTTTGGCTTGATGGATTGAGTGAGTAAGTCCAGTATCGTAAGGGATAGTACAGGTAATTCTCTTTTCTCTTTCCTTGTTTGATTTTATTTTCTGCATGATATTGTCGATTTGGCCGTACGTTTAGTCATCAGCATTTTTGAGTTTATTTCTGGTAGCTTTTAGGTTGATTCTGCTTAGTTGTTTAGGAGAATTGAAATGACGGCATGTTACTATTTAGGGTTATTAATATTGTGTCCAGTTAATCCAATTTATGCATATTAGTTTCTTGTTAGGAATTCTGAATTCTTAATAGATTCAAGTGTTCCTGTGTGTGTCATATTGATTTCAAGTTCATTGATCAATAGATGCAGATTTAGTTACAGGTTTAAAGTGAATCAGTATTTGTTTGTTTGATCTTCATTGTTTCTTTGATTCTGAATTTTGTTGTTTGTCCTAGTTGTTAATTAGTGGAAACTCTTAGGGTCTTGATTGCACAAAAGGGAAATTTCAGGGGTCTTAAGGGTCAGGTAGAGGTTGTAATAAGTAAATGGGTAAGGGTCAGTTTGGGAATTTAGGAGGAAAGGGAATCAAATTCTGTTAGGTGGAAGCTTCTAAAGGATAAGTTTGGGCTGGTTAGATAAGGGAAGGAGGGTCTCAGATTCTTTAAAGGGGTAAAAGGGGTAAAATAATCTGGATTGGGAGGGGTAAAACGGGAAATGGCCAGCTAGGTTAGAGCTACCTTAGATATGACTATATAAGGACCTCTTTCTCCTCATATTGGGCAGCTTTGAACATTCCGAAAAATCTGAAGGAAAAAGGGCTGAAAAAGATCCAAAAAAAAAAATACAAAAAAATTGCAGAAATTTCATTGTTTGATAGAATTTGAGTGTTTTTGTTTCTTTTCCTTCAACTTCTGGAAAACAATAGAGATTTTTGGGTGATAAAAATACTGGAAACAGATAAGTAGCAACTGTTCCATTAAGTCCCTGCAGTGACTTTTGATTCTGAAAATTTCTGAAGTCGATAGTTATTTCTGAAATTAGAAATGGATTGATATTGGGTTTTCTGAAAGTTTTTGGTTCAAGCTGGTTGAGTATTACAATTTTGTTGGGTTTGGAGCTGAATTCCCTGTTCTAAATTGCTGAATCTGGGTTCATTTCTGTTGTTGCTCTGCTGATTCCCCACTTTTCTTTTCCTGTTCTAATTTCCAGGTATGTTTCAGTCCTCTATGGGTGTCACTTGATGTATAAACTGAAGCATGAGTTGAGGAGGGTATAAAATATGAAGTCATTTGTGAACTTGACCTCTTGTTCTTTCAATTTCATGATCACTATGTAACTTTGGAATTTTGACTAGTGTATCTGTCGAAGAATGGTTGTTATTGAAAATTAGATAACGTTAGTTAGCATATTGGCTCCTGTTGATTTCGTTGTTGAGTCAGCACTTGTTATTGTTTCAGAGTTTGGCTTGTAATCATGAGGTGATTTATATTATTAACTTGCTGTCACATGATTCAATAGGGTCGTAACTGTCATGCCTATGGTTGTGGACTGTGATGAAACAACTTTGTTATGACCAGAAGTAGAAGATTTACATGTTATTTCTTATCCTAGGATCATTTGGAATAATAATTCAAAGCAAATATATGAATTGTAAAGAAGCGATTGTTAATCTGCGGTGGATTGTTTTCGATCTATGAATGAAGTAAGCATGTGATTAATCAAATGGATAGCTTATTCTATTGTAATCCTAGTAACTTAATGGTTTTGCAAAAAAATATAAAATCCTTTTTATTCTTTTGGTTACATTCACGTTTCAGTTCTATTTCTTTCTTTAGCTAATGTTCCTTCTTCGTTTGCTCAATTAAACCAGTAGTGTTATCCTATTGATTACATTTTATATCTTGGAGCCTTGTTGTCATATGGGTTTGATCCGCGACCCCCTTGACGCTTGACTCAATCGAGCTTTGTCTGGATTGGGGCCCATTTCGAGCCCCAAGTTTGGCAATGATTTATTTTGGTGTGATTCACGTATGGCATGCGTTTATCGTTGGGCTGCTTTCAGCCATTGTGGAGATTCGACAAGCGGTGGGCCTGTCACTAGGCCTGGAAGCCTTTGAGTAAGTAACGAGTTCGAATTTAGGTGAAGTAGTCACATTTCCCTTAAGTCTGATTTCAACTGGTATCTCTTTATGGGGTGTGAGCTATACTAAATAAGACGTAGTCTATGGCCCTCCGAGCTTTTAGCTTAAAAACCCCTTAAAAATAGAATTGAGGTGCGCCGCGCCAAATGAAATCCCAAATGTGTGGCCCTCGCTTAATTGTTTCTTTTAAAATTCTTAGACTTCGAGGCAATGCCATTTAGCAAATTTTCCATGGCCCTCGCAAAGTTAACAATGCGTAGTTGCTTTTAGGCGCGTTATTTAATAATCTACTTTCCTAAACTCGGGTGCACATTTATGTGACCCAAATCCAAATCTCAACGTTAGATAAAATGTGTTATGGGCCACCGGTGCATTTATGTGACGTGGTTCGAGACATATTTTAAATAGCGTTGCAATCCTCCTTTAATTAACTAATAAAGCGGTTAAAGTTAAAATGCACATAGGTTTGAATATGTATTAAATTCGCGAAGGTGAGAAGGTAAGCAAATCGAAGAAAATGAATTTCATCGAAGTTTGACATTTTGGGATAAAATACGGTCCGAGCTATAATACCCTATATTTATGGACTAGTGCCATACAAGGTACCACATGACCATGATAGTATGACATATAAAGTGTGTTAAAAGTGAGTAGTATTTTAAGTAATTTGAGATAACTCCTAATTATGTGGATAATTGGGTAATTATAAATTTTTAGTGGGAGACTAACTAAGTAATTAAGCTAATTAAATAATTAAGATTATGAATAAAGCTTAAGGTGTCCCTAATGTGGCAGCAAATTAGGTGGGAATTAAAACTCAAATGGGTGACTCTTACACTATGTAGCTAGGTGGCACAATTAATAAGATTTGTGGCCAAGTCATCACCCACTTTGATAAAAACAATTAAGGAAGATGTATAAGCTTGCTAAGCTTATGGATGGAATTCACAAAAGCCATAATCTCAACGTGATGACTTCAGCAAATATCATTCAAGGTTATGATTAAATTCACAAAGAGATCATATGGAATTTTCTACGAAAATTCATAAAAAACTACTTAGCAACGTGAGAATTTGTGATTCGAAGAGAGCGCGGTGCAATCTTGCTCAAGAATATCATACGGACTTTACCCTACTTCAATCTGCCGTTATGTGTTCTTCGCAAAAGAAGTGTTAGAGGGATTGTCAAGAGAATCGGCTCAAGTATGTTAAGGATAAACCTTTCCTTCATTTTGGCATGATCCAGTAAATACATGTTTGATAACGAGACATAAAGAGAAGTTCATACTCCCGAATTTATATACATTATCCTAGTCTCATAAGTTACAATATTCTCTCTTATCGGAACTTTATATTCGATTGAGTATTATCTTCTTCCAGTCAAGAGAGCAGAGGGTCTATATATTATATATACAGTATTACAGTATTTTCACTACCATCGAGCTATAATCGGTGGGCAGGCCCCTATTGGGAAACCTCTAATCAGATGGTAAGTTATATACCGAGCCTACTGTGGCCGAGCGCCTATGAGCGAGCCTAGAATGGCCGAGATACAGATCCTAGTATGCCCGAGCGCCTATGAGCGAGCCTGCTATGATAGAGCAGTTATATATACCGACCCTTATAGGGCCAGACAACTATTTTAGGTACTATATTGAGAGAGTAGAGCCGGTATCAGCAGGTAGGCATATCTTCAGATTATCTTTGACTCCCAGTTACTTTCAGTTAATATATTATCAGTTCAGTTTCAACTTTCAGTAATTTTGTTTCCTTACATACTCAGTACATTATTTCGTATTAACGTCCCTTTTTCTGGAGATGCTGCATTTCATGCGTGCAGGTTCAGACAGACAAAAGGGTAAACCTCGTTAGTAGGTGTTGCCTGAGTTCAGCTTTATCGGTAAGCTCCACTTTCTTCGGAGTTGCCGGGTCTAGAGTTTTATGTACATCTTGTATATATATGTTATGGGTAGGTCGGGGTTCTGTTCCGATCACACTACATCCATCAGTAGAGGCTTGTAGACATATCCTATCAGTTAGTGCAGTTTGTTGGGCTTGTAGGCCTTGTATGTATATTTTGTGGGTTGTCAGCTGAAGTAGTTATGACAGCCTTGTCGGCTCAGCTTTATATTGATGTTTGATCAGCATTTGCAAATTGTCTTGCAATGTGGCCCATGGCCAAGGTATGACATTATATGTTCAGAGTCCCTTAGTCGCAAGTCGGTACGCAAAGATAGGTAGCGCACTAGGTGCCGGTCTCGCCCCCTAGGTTCGGGGTGTGACAATACAATTAGACAATCTATCCAAACCCATAAGTTAACCAACAATGAGGCCGAGTATGAGGCCATGATTGCAGGTCTCGAGCTTGCTAAAAGTTTGGGAGCAGAGGTTATCGAGGCCAAGTGTGATTCCCAACTCGTGGTTAACCAAGTCAACAAAACCTTCAAGGTTATGCAGAGGTACTTGGACAAATTGTAGGTAACCTTACACCGGTTCAAAGAATGGACCCTACAACATGTACCTCGAGAGAAGAACGGTGAGGCCGATGCCCTCGCAAACTTGGGATCATCAGTCGAAGATGATGAAATTAGCTCGGGGACTATCGTACAACTTTCAAAGTCGGTGGTCGAAAAGGCCACCCTGAAATAAACTCCACAAGCCTAACTTGGGATTGGAGGAACAAATATATTGATTATCTGAAGAATGGGAAACTTCTGTCGGACCCTAAGGTACCAAGGACTCTGTGAACGAAAGCCGCACGATTCACATTGGCCAAAGATGGAACATTGTACAGAAGGATGTTTGATGGTTCGTTGTCAATATGCTTGGGTCCGGGAGACACCGATTATGTCCTACGAGAAATTCACGAGGGCACAAGCGGGAACCATCCCGGTGCCGACTGCCGAATCATTGGTTCACAAAGTCATCAGAGAAAGGTATTATTGGGAAAGTATTGTCACGACCCCAACCCCGGTCGTGATGGCGCCCAACACACTGCTAGGCAAGCCCGACCAATTTAATAACCTTAACCATTTTTATCCAGTTCATGAATTAATTAACACAGATAAAATACTAAGCCATAATACTGAAATTCGGAAATAGAGTTAAAACATGCGGAAATCTCAAATATCAATACTTCTACACATCCCGAAGAATCCGGTGTCACGAGTCTGAGCCTCTAATACATGAGTATCAACCTACTACATATCGTTCTCTAGAAATGCGGAAATAAAGCAATAAGATAGAAGGAAGATCAGGACTGCGGACGTCAAATGCAACTACCTTGATATTCCCGGATAAGCTGCTAGGCAGAGAAATCCTCACACAGCCTCAGATGTACCTGGATCTGCACGCAAGGTGCAGGGAGTAATGTGAGTACCCGGACCCAGTGAGTAATAAACATAAATAAAGACTGGGAATAAGACATCCTGAATAGGCACAAAGTAATTCTATAAATACAGCAACTTACCAAGTAGTATAAAATCAGTAAATCAATGAAAACAATTATGGAAATACCACAACAGATAAATAAGTAAATGACAATCAATTATGCAATGCAACACATAAATCGGTACTCTCCAATACCCGCTGCAGCGTGCAGCCCGCTCCTTTTATTTATCATCGACGGCGCTCACTGGGGGTGTGCAGACTCCGGGAGGGGCCCCTTACGGCCCAAGCGCAATAATAAGTCATCTCGTGGCATCAACTAGGCCCTCGGCCTCATATCAATATCAATACAATACTGCTGCGGCGCGCAGCCCGATCCCAAACTCAGTCCAAAATCACATAAGCCCCTCGGGCACAATAATATAGAAATATTCAGCCCAAACTTCATTAAAAATATTAATTAAGTTTCAAGTTTAAGAAAAGGTGGCTGAGTTTGCAAAACAGTATTAAATACTAGGACTGAGTTCAATGATATGTAAAAATGGTAAGGAACCAGTAATAACAATCCCTGAAGGATTCAATCAATTGGCACGAAGCCCAAATATAGCAATCAGCTCAATTAAAATGATAATAAGTGAATTTCAGTCAAATACGCAGTATATTCATCTATCGGGACGGACCAAGTCACAATCCCCAATGGTGCTCTACCCCACGCTCGCTACCCGGCGTGCAAGTCACCTCAATATAGCACTACGATGTGCAAATATGGGGTTCCAAACCCTCAGAACATCATTTACATCTATTACTCACCTCAAGCCGGCCAAAATCCTAGCTCGCTATGACCTTGCCTCTCAAATCGACCTCCTCGTGTGTCGAATCTGATCAAAACCACAATGAATACATCACAATATACCACTGGAACAATACCCAATCGAAAACAATCGAAAAATAGCAAAAATCTCGAAATTAGCAAAACCCGAGCCCCGGGCCCACTTCTCGAAAATCAGAAAATTTAACATCAACGGACTCCTTATCTCGCCACGAGTCTATACATATAAAGATTACGAAATCGGAGTCCAAATGACTCTTCAAATCCCCTTTTTTAACTCTCTTAAGTTTCAAGCCCTAATCCACCATTTTTACCCATTATTTTCTTGAGTTTTCAGCTCTAATCCATGTAATAACACCATGAAATCGTGTTTTGAGTTCAAGGATCCATACCTTATCGAAACACCTTGAAATCTCTCTTCAAAATCGCTCCCAATTCTCCAAGTCCGAGTTAAAAATATGAAACCCCTTCAAAATTCGCGAAGATGAAATTAAATAGCACTGCCCAGTCATTTTCGCATATGCCGCTCCATGGCCGTATCTGCGGCTCCCGCTTTTGCGGTCAATGCACCGCTTCTGCGGATGAACATCCGCTCCTGCGCCTTCTGCTTCTGTGGATGATTTCTCGCATCTGCGAATCCCCCATAAAAGCTCAAATACCGCATCTGCGGTCCTCCTGTCGCATCTGCGACTCCGCAGATGCGGTCACCAATTCCGCACCTGCGGTCCCTGCCGCTTCTGCGGCTCTCCTCTCGCCTCTGCGGTCCCAATTCCACAGAAGCAAAAATACCAGAAGCAGCTGCAATTTTCTTAAGTTCACAAACCAAAACTTCCCGTTAACCATCCGAAATAACCCCGAGGCCCCCGAGACCTCAACCAAAAGCACCAACACCTTCTATAACATCATTCAAACTTGTTTCAATCATAAAAATACCTCAAACAACAGTAAAACCACCATTTCTCATTGAATTCAAGCCTAAGTTCTTTAAAAACTTCCGAAATACGCATTCGATCAAAAACCCAACCAAATCCCCTCCGAATGACCTGAAATTTTGCACACACATCCCAAATCACATAACAAAGCTACAGCAACTCTCGGAATTCCATTCCGACCCTTGGATCAAAATCTCACCTATCAACCGGAATTCGCCAAAATACTAACTTCGCCAATTCAAGACTAATTCTACACCGGACCTCCAAAATCACTTCCGGTCACACTCCTAAGTCACAAATCATCCGCCGAAGCTAACTGAATCATCGAAATTCACATCCGAGCCCTCTAACACATAAGTCAACATCCTGTTGACTTTTCCAAAACAAGTCTTCCTTAAAGAGACTAAGTGTCTCATTTCCTTCTAAAACCAATCCAAATCAACTCGTTCACACAAGGCTCTTATAATGAAGCATAAAGAAGCAGAAAATGGGGAAAACGGGGCGGTAACTCACGTGACGACGGGTCGGGTCATCACAAGTATGGTAAAAGATACTAAGGATTTCGTTCGAAAATGCGACAAATGCCAAAGACATGCACCAATGATTCATCAACCCAGGGAGCAGCTTCATTCAGTCTTATCCCCATGGTCGTTCATAAAATAGGGAATGGATGTCGTCGACTCTCTGCCATTGGCCCCAGGTAAAGCTATGTTCATTTTATTTATGACTGGCTATTTCTCTAAATGGGTTGAAGCACAGGCTTTCGAGAAAGTTAGAGAGAAAGAAGTTATAGACTTCATATGAGATCACATCGTATGCCAATTCGGGATACCCGCCGAGATAGTGTGCGACAATGGAAAACAATTTATCGGCAGCAAAATAACGAAGTTCCTCGAAGATCATATAATAAAAAGCATATTATCTACACCGTATCATCCTAGCGGGAACAGACAGGCTGAATCAACGAACAAGACCATCATTCAAAACCTAAGGAAAATGTTGAACGATGCTAAGGGGAAATAGAAAGAAATTTTGCCCAAAGTCCTTTGGGCATATCAGACAACGACAAAATCCAGTACGGGGGCAACGCCGTTCTCCTTAGTATACGACGCCGATGTTCTGACCCCGGTTGAATTCGGGGAACCAAGCATCAGGTTTCGATACACAACGAAAGATTCAAATCACGAGGCTATGAACACAAGCCTCGAATTGCTAGACGAAAAACAGGAAGCCGCCCTCGTTCAAATGGCCGCCCAGAAATAGCGAATCGAAAGATATTATAATCGAAGAGCCAATCTTTGACACTTCAAAATAGGGGACTTAGTTCTGAGAAAAGTCACCTTCAACAGTCGAGATCCAAACGAGGGGAAACTCGACCCAAACTTGGAAGGACCATATCAGGTCCTCAGTGTCATCGGAAAGGGATCTTACAAGCTTGGCACGATGAACGGCGAACAACTACCAAATAATTGGAACATATCACTCCTCAAACGATACTATTGCTAAGGTATGACTCTCTGCCTTTTTCGTTTATATTCGATACTAACTTATTACAGGTGTTCGATCAAAGATATCGGGGAATTCTTCAACACGAAGACCTTAGGTTTTAAAGCACGTGTTGCACTCTTTTTCCCTTAGATCGGTTTTTGTTCCAAATAGGTTTTTTTGGCAAGGTTTTTAACGAGGCAATAATTATCTGTGCTACCTGGGGACAATTCAACAGTATCCGAGGCTTCTTTACAATCAACCTCGAATACTGGGGGGAGGGGAGGGGCATCACCCTCGGATGTTATGTTTTCAAGGAAGATGCTTCGTGTCAACAGGGTCTCGATAGGAAAATTTTATAAAGGGCCAAACGGTCAAATGAACCGTGCCCATGTAGATTTCCCGAGCCCTAATGACAACACATGTACGCATGAATGATCTATTAAAAGAAGTACTTTTTTCTTATCAGATGTTCCATGACTTAGTGATATTTCTACTTTACAATTTCATACTTACGATATATTACGGAAACCGGCTCAAGAGCCAATCGCAACTAAAGTTTGAGCAATAAACCCCGTACTCGGGGACTGCCATCCGAAAATCGACATGCTCGAATTATTAAACTTCGAAATCTTAAGACCTTAAAAAGGCAATCCTTGATTTTATAGGCCACGGCCACCCCACTCGGGGACTAATGCTTCGAACAAGTTTGAAGTATAATCAAGAAACAAGCCCAATGGGCAAACAACAAGTTAAAGGCTACGGGCAACCTAACACGGTTCGGAGATGTCCGAATTCCGTAATCAAACAGGCCTTCAAATATTTTCATAAAACCGGTTAAAAAAGGGCTACCCTCAGCAAATTTACATAGGGTTTCGATAAACATGAATCCTCGAAAACCTTAAGAGGTACCAAATTGTTCGGACTTTCGAACAAACTTATGCTAAGGCATAACAAAGTTTTTCGATAACACTGAATCCTAATGGGTACAGATTTGTCTCATGCTAAGGCATAACAAATTTTTATATGATTTAACTTTTTAAGCCGAAAAAAAGAAAAAACCACTCTTTTAAGACCGCATCGGCCTAATTAAGAGCCTAAGGCCGTTTTATTTTTGAGTTCGAAAAGTCATCCTCACTCAACTAAAACCTAAGGGCCATTACATTATTGAGTTCAAGGATCCACCCTCAACCGAAACCTAAGGGTTTTCTCTACTCCGAGTTCGAGCAAGTACTCACTCGATTATAGAGACTATACCAATCTGATTTCGACAATTTTTTTGCAAGACAACGAAGTGAGTCAAAATTCTCACAAGATCTAAAGTATATAAGAATTATCATAAGGCAAAGGAAACAGAGTTCTCACAATTCACAAAACAGAAATCAGAGACAAATCAGATCTTTCATATATGCAAAAATATTTACAAAGACCACTCAGGGTCTTACACAAAAAATCCAAAAAGTGCATAATCTTCCCCGAGAGCCTCATCTTCATATCTCCACTCTCGGATCCACTCGATCTCCTGGAACCATCATCATCAGAGAGTTATTCTTTGGCTTTGGCCTCTAGCACTTTCGCGTTCTCGATATCGGCAGTAAGGTCAAAACCACGAGCATAAATCTCTTCGAGAGTCTCTCTCCGAGACTGGCATTTGGCATGCTCAGCAACGCAGAATGATCAGACCTGAGCTACATCGGAAATTTCCTTTGCTCGAGCATGAGCGGCTTCAGCATCAGCTCGGTAAACAGCCACGACCGCCTCCGCGTCAGCCTTTACTCTTTCTACCTCAGATGTGGCCTTTGCAAGCTCAGCGGCCAAACGAGTCTCGAGTTCTTCAATCTTCTTGGCTTGGGACAAGCTCTCCTCCTTCATGCTTTGGAGTTGACACTCAGCCGAAGATAGCTAGGCTCGAGCAGTATCTTTCTCTGAGGCGAGGCGATCCATGTTCTGCTCCCACCCCAAAGTCTCTGCCTCTTTCATCTTAGCCTCCTCGCGAAGCTGCTAGATATTTTCGGCCTTCTGCTGAACCTGCAGGATCAAGGTACTAGTCACCATCCCCGAATTAACACACCAAACTTCTAAGAAAATTCTTCATTACCTGTTCGATTAAGTTAGTCTGCTCTTTGTGAGCTTTGGCCAGTTCGGCTCGCAGGTCCTAGATCTCCTCCTCTTTTTGCCCATTGAAGAGTTTGAGGGCATCTCTATCCTCCGTGAGCCTCTTGATATCGGCCTCACATCGGTTCATCTCAGCTCGGGATTTGGAAAACGCTTCCCGATGAAGCGTCATGGCCTATGGAGAAAGGAAGGAAATCAGGCAAAAGGAAATAAAGGCAAACGTAAAACTAATAACGGGGCTGAAGTCTACCTGGTTCGGGAGTCGCTGAGCCTCATCAAAAATGATCGATGCATCCAGATCATAAACATCATCGACCCCCGTGAAGCAGCCACTGAATAAGTCATCCCCTTTGTGGGTCGTTCCCACTCAGGGGTCTCCATAGCCTCGGCCTTCTGAAATTGCCCTTCAGAAAATATGGGGAGGGGCGGCGAATCATCAATGTTGATTGCCCCAAGCAAGACACTTGGGGCGCTCTCTCTTTTTCGGAGGGCCTCGGAACCGGACCCTTCAAGCACACCCGTCGATTGTTCGTCGCGGCGGACAGGCACACTCGCCGATTGTTCGTCACGGCGAGAGAAATCTTCAGCCTCCGATGACTCGAGGACTTTGCTCGGACCAATTTTCTAAGATCTCCTCAGTCCGAAGATGAGCCTTCTCAACCATCACCGGCTTAGCTACCTTTGAAACCTCGGAGCTCCTCTTTCGAGCACCCAGCTCATAGTCTGCATCTTCTTTTTCTTCTCCCTCTTCTCGTAACTTTTGAACTACATCCACAGGCAGGGCGGCGGTATCTTTCTTCGACCTACGAGCTGTGCTTTTCTTAGGCTTTGGAGTATCGGAAGGCGAAACCCATTTCCTCTTCTTATCCTTGGCGGGTTTCGGAGCCTCCTCCTCTTCCCGGGGTGGGGGCGGCCTCATGATAGCATTATCCCCGAGACATGTATGAAAGAAAACTAGGTAGGAATAAAAAAGAAACATTTCAGAGAAGAACGTCAAACACATAAAAAGAGACTTACCATGATTTTTGGCCTCCCAGCGGCCCTTTGCCAAATCACGCCACGAGCGCTCGGCGTATGAAGTGGTCGAGGCTAGTTTCCAAACCCAGCCTTCAAGGTTCGGAATTGCACCAGGCACCCAAGCGACCGCTGCATCGAAGGAAGAAACATCAATGAGAAAAAAGCAAAAGAAACAAAACAGTAAATGGAAGTCAAGGGCGGAGTTTGTGCTTACGCTTCATGTTCCATTCTTCAGGGAATGGCATCTTCCCAGTCGGCATTATGTCGGAAGTCTTCAATCGGACAAACCGACCCATCCATCCTTGTCCTCGTCAATGCTCGAGAACAGCACTTTGGCGGCCCGATGCTGAAGCCTTATTAACCCGCCTCGATAAAGATGGGGGTTGTACAATCTGATGAGATGGTCGAGGGTAAAAGACATCCATTCGACCTTCCTCACGAAAAATTGAAGCAAAATAACGATACGCCATAAAAAAGGATGAATCTGACCTAGGGTTATTCGGTACTGCGGTAGAAGTCGAGGATAACCGGAACGACGGGACCCAGCGTAAAAGGGTAAGTGTAAACACTTAAGAATCCTTCTACGTAAGCAGTGATGTCCTCTTCAGGGGTTGGAATCACCACCTCCTTGTTTTCCCAATGGCAATCTATTTTTACCTGCTCAAGATCGCCCTCAGTTATCGAGCATATGTATCTCGAAATTAGCTCACATCGGCTAGGTACCGACGAGGGTTTCTCAACTTTAAAGTCAGAAGTAAGATTGCATGACCCAGGAACACACTCTTCGATGCGTGGCTCCACCAGCGTTTTATCGCCGGCCGGCCGCGATGAAGAGGCTTTTTCCTTTTGAGGAACAGTTTCAATGTTTTCACCTTTTTTATACGAGTTCAGAGAAAGAAGAAGATAAGAGTTGTTGATTGAGGAGAAGGTCGGCAAACGGGATTTGAAGAATTGAAAAAATTGAAGGGAGAAGAAGTGCTGTGAAGATTAGAAGAGATTTTGGAAGTAAAGTTTCAGAAAATTATGAAGATGATCTATTTATAATATTTGATATGACGGTTCAATGGCATTAGTGGCCGACCATCAATTGGCACTAATTAATGATCTTGAGAACTGTGCAGACGCGACGCTTCAGTCGCCTCCGTCGCTTACGTCACGAGGGGGACGTCATGATTGGTCGTGGTACATAATCGAAGGCTCAGTTCGTTTCCTCTCATTACACTCCAAGAAACGAGGGGACTATCAGTATACGCTTAAGATCGGGCTTGCCCGATCTAGCAATTTAATCGAGACCAGGGGATCACATCGGGGGTCGGCCTCGTAGTGGATCAGGCCGGAGTATGAAGATGGGGTGTCAAGTCCAAGAATCGAGGTGCCCATCGAGATCGAGTTCTGCGGCACTCGAGACTAAGTATGACCAGCTTCGAGTAAAGTGCGATAACGGAAAGGCGAGATATTCGTAACCAGTGGAAAATTACGGCGAAAATTCCGGAACAGATCAAATTAAGGGCAGTTATTTGTACCAATCATGAGATTTACCTCCATAATAGAATTGTACCATAATTAGGATTCCTCTATTATATAAAGAGAAGTCCCAGTCATTTGTAGACACCTGACATTGATACAGAAAAAAGCAATATAATTTTCTCTCTTTAACTCACGTTCTTTTGTTTATCAACTTGCTGCTCTTTAACTGTTCTTGCTCTACCAAGCTCGAGGGATCATTAGCTCGAGAGCATTGACCAAACGCTAGTTTGCTTTGTATTATTGTCAATTTGCATCACTTATCTTTACGTTTATCAATTGATATTAAGTGAAATCACGTATCCTTAAAACCACACTATAAGTTTATTTGTTACTCAATTTTTTAGGGTAAACAGTGTGACTTATAGGTCACAGGTTCGAGCCGTGGCAGCCACTAATGCTTGCATTAGGGTAGGCTGGGTACATCACACTTCTTGGGGTGCGGCCCTTCCCCAAATCCTGCATAAATATGGAATGCCTTGTGCACCAAGCTGCCCATCAATGACAATAGTATATTATATTGCCAGCAGAGATCAAGAAAAGAAATTGACAATTATGAAGAGCATTATGGGTCCTAGGCCTTAGAATTACTTTAATTTGAGTAAGGAATTATATTCAATATTTAATCCTTCCATAATTCTACCTATATTAGACTCTATGCCTTTTCGGACTCTGATTTACTGTTGGATTATAAAATAACATAATGACAAGAAAAGGGAGGGATAATGACATATGTGTACAAAATAATTGGTTTTACCACCCATGACACAGTTTATCCACATGCCAAATAGGACATTTTATCCACAAACCCGCATAGCCATATCAAAATCTTGTTAAATATTACTTTTATAATTGTGTGTCATATCTTATTCTTAATCTTTTGTGATATTTAATTATATATGATAAGTTGTTATCTAATTTGACATAGGCGGATCAAAATTTAAAGTTTATAGGTTCAAAATTCTAGTTTTTTTAAGTTATTAAATTTTAAACTAATAATTTGTAAACATCCAACGAATTTCTTAAGACAAACTTATTAATAAAATGGTTCGGCTTTCCCCTTTCTTTGGCATCTATCTATCGATTATCAAAGATATAGCTAGCATTTGAACATAAATTTAACAAAAACCTGGAAAAAAAAAGTTATGTTGAAAATAATTTTTGAAAGTTGAAGTTGTCTTTGGACTAGGGGTGTTCGAACCGAACCGAAAAACCGCACCAACCGAAAAGTCAAACCAAACCGATTAAAAAATCCGATTAAGCTTGGTTTGATTTGGTTTGGTATTGAGTAAAAAAAATCCGAACCAACCCGACATATAAATATATAACTTTTATATATACGTTTAAGATTTTATATAGAATTTTTTTTAGAAAATGTCTAGAAATATCTGGGATTCTCTCATGGGATGTAATATTTAATGGAATTATAAAGTGCATTCATATTTATTTAGGTTAAATAATGAGTTTTATCATCACTTTCTTATCAAGTGTTATTGAAATGTGTCCATCTTCTTGTTCTTTCATATTCATATGTCAAAATCTATTAAATTCTTATACCTTTTTTGAATTTGAAATGGTAGCAATAGTATATATCATTATTTATGTTTCATATTGATTTTATGCTTAATTATTAAATTCGATTAACCTCGAAAGGGTACATCAACGAAAAATTATTGTTAGACGACTAAAAAAATAACTATCATGTGTTACTAAAAAAAATCTCCCATAAGAATATTTTAATAGATCATATGTTTGTCAATTTTTTCAATTTTTACTAAACATATATTCATTTATCAAAACTTTATCTATAACTTTAACGAAGTAAGATTGAAACAATAGTCATGTAACAAAAAAAATTCGAAAAACCTGAAAAAACTGACAAAAGCGAACCAATCCAAACCGATATAGTTGGTTTGGTTTGATTTTGATAAAAATGAACCAACTCGATCCATGTACACCCCTACTTTGGACATACACTTTATTTGAAGAAAAGTTGAAATTTTGCGGATAAAACAAAAACATTCGCCTAAAAACTACCCTAAAACCAGTTTTTGGGAACTTGAAAATTTTTGAAGTTTTTTTTTTCCAAAACATGATCATATTTCATAAACAAAATAATATTTTTAATTTTTTTTTAAATGAAGCCAAAATTTATGGCCAAAGGGAAGCATAGGGTAAGAAGTGCCCGATTCTTCTTTTGGTTTTACTTGGGATATGGAGTGCAGAATGTGTAAAACAGAAATACAAAGAAAGAGGTATAAATAAGAAGGGATAATTTCATATAAATACAACTCACACATCTGACTTGCAATATAATAGCCCAGTCATAACTTTACAAATCTGTAGCCCAAAAATATTCGGCTAATATTTGAAAAAAGAGCATTTTCTAGCTTTTTTATTCGGCAACAGAGTTTAATCAGGATAATTATCTTATTTAGATGAGTCATGAGATTTTCTAATTCTTCTGTCGTATAATTTCTCCCCCAATTTGTTTTTACTTCTGCAAGTTGTCCCCCAATTTTTCGTTGATTCTACTTATATGGTAAAATTTAGAAATAATTGTTGCAAGTTCGTGAGAATCAACAATGAAAGTAGATTTATACATGAATTATTCCAGAAAAAGGAAGAAAATATGAAAAAAAAAATTAATTTGATTATAAATATGCAGTACATGTATAATGATGTATAACTATGTATAAACTTGTATATGGAATGTATAATAATGTATATCAAAAGAATAAGAGAAAGAGAAGAAGAATATAAGTGATGTTATGAACATATATATACATTTATATATAATTATATATATTTATACACAATTATACACAATTATACAGTAATGTATAAGTGTGTATAAATAGTGGTTATACAATATTTATACCAGAACACATCTTATGTTCAATATTACACCTCTATTTCAGTATCAAAATATCAAAAGAGAGTTTTTCAGAGGAAGTTAGATCTGAAAATTAAAGAGGAGAAAAGATGGAGATGGAATTGTTTTATAAAAGAAGATAAAACTGAAACATCATCTGAAGAACTTGAAAATTGTCTGAATACAACACAAGACCTCTTTTTCATTCTCCGTTGACTTCACTGACTTCATCGTCGACCTATTTACCTTGAAAATTGAAGGAAAAAAATGGAGGATGTCTGCAACTCTTCAACCTCTTTCCAGCAATTTGAGAAGAAACAAAAAATTATTAATGGAGGATAAACGTATTTTGTCTTAAAAAAATTCACATTGCACAAAAAAAAAAGACTCCAAATAGAAATAGCGATTTAGTCTCCTTGAGGAGATGTTTATTACAGTGATGGAAAAGGCCTTCCTGTTAGGTTGAATGAGAGAATGACTGCTGCAGCTAAAAAAGGAAGAAGCATTTGGATATAGGTTTTGGTGAAAAGTTGAAGAAAGACAAAAGAAGGATAAAGGAGGCTAGGTTAACCAATGAAAATGAGCTATGCTGGGTAAAGTTCCAAAACATGGGCTAATTTTTGTTTTGAAATTGGGCCAACTGACATAAAATGTAATTCTGTCAAATAAGAAAATGTGGAAAAATATATAATGGGGATCCGTTAAAATTGTCTAAAACCTCACTAATTTAGCATTGACGCCTAATTGTTGTTGTTTTTGATATGCAATGTGATACAGAACATTTTTAGAATATAATTAATATAGTAATTAAAAGCTTGAGGTCTAAAAATTAGATTAAAAAATATTGAAACTTCATGCAGACATGAAATTGAGCTAGTAGCTTTTCAAGGTCTAAATTGCAAGCCACCATTTCAAATTTTATCCTTCTCAATCTTGAATTAAACTTCAAACTCAGGGTCGTTTGGTACATGAGATAAGAATAATAATCCCAGAATAGAATATGTGATTGTATTTATCCCATGTTTGGTTGTAAGTATTAACTAATCCAGGAATAAATTTGGCACTAATTGTGAGATTATTTATCCGATATAGAAAGTGGGATAGATAATCCCATGAAATATTCCATAATTGTACCAGACGACCCTTATAGTATGGAAAACGATAGCATTTTTAAACCCAAGTTTATCCATGGTCTTGATAAGATGTCAACCCATTATTTAAATTTTTAATTAACAATATTTACTATGTGATAGCTTACTTGTACTAAACTCATCAATATAAAATAAATTTAGTGTGAAAAAAGTTTGTATGTTTATAACAAGTAAATTTTTTGCATACTCTATATGACTTAAAACAAAAAAAATATAGGGTCAAGGATTTTTTGTAGAAAGGTTAGGGGTTGAAATGTTGATAGTAGCATGAAGCTCAACTTTGTGCGAAGTACATAGATAACCATTCTCATGGCTCTATTCAGGGATTAGTCACTACTTTTTTTGGTCCTGAAAATTTGAATTAAGAACTCCTAATTTTAGGACAATTTAGGACATTTGTGTCCAAAAACTAAATTGAAAAACTAAAATTCAAGACACATTAGCTAAATCCTAAATAGCAGCACTTTGGAGTGGTTATTTGGTGTCATTTCTACGAGAAATTTGGAGGGGAACTGACGCCCAAACCTGCTAAGGGGCTCGGAAGGTATAGAAATGAGTGCTGGCTAATTTCTAATTAGCATCTCTGAAAATGGCTATCTGTGCACTTGCCCCTCGGAGGGTGAAGATCAGGAATTTGCACACGTGGCCTTCTTTTGAGATTACTATTACGGCGAAATGCCTCGTGGCCACTTAAACTTGTACCGGATTTTAAAGCCGATATACAAACTTACATTATTCTCATTTGAACACTCAAACTCACATATCTGGTAACTAATAAACCTATTTGACCGTTGACCATGCACATGTGGCAGTGACAGGGATGATGTGGACAAAGTGTGCGCAATTCAAAAAAATTACGCGCGTGACAATAATTTTGATTTGAAAAAAATTAGAACCGAAAAAAAAATACAAATTAAAAAGAAAGTAAATAAACCAGACCCACTTCCCATCCCCCAGCAAAATTCCCTTCACCCCTTATGTTCTTTTCCCCCATTGTCGTCCTCCCCCACCTTC
This sequence comes from Nicotiana attenuata, assembly GCF_001879085.1. Taxonomy (NCBI): domain Eukaryota; kingdom Viridiplantae; phylum Streptophyta; class Magnoliopsida; order Solanales; family Solanaceae; genus Nicotiana; species Nicotiana attenuata. Next base: position 1,047,947 of record NW_017670268.1, on the reverse strand, counting down.
CCCTTCTTTTCTTTCTCCCCCTCTCTAATCTACCCCCTTCCTCCTCTTTTTGTTCCAAATCCGGGCAAAGATAGTGAAAAACAAATAATAGCAATGGATTTTCTTAAAAAAAAAAAAGTGTCAATCCTTTCTCTTACATTAATTCCCTCTCCCTTTTTTATATCTAATCTCAAACCGGAAGATAAATAGAGAAAAGAGAAATATTAGCGGAAAATTATCGAGTTTTTGGTAGAAAATTTTATTTACGGAGGCCGACTTCTTCCTCTTTCTGATTTCACCATTTATGTCCTTCTTTGACATAGCCTAGCCGGCTCACCATAGTATTGGGCGGCCTCCATTATTTCAAAATCATGGATTCCTATTGATTTTTTCTGAAATTCCAAAATTAAATTTATTTTTCTAGTCTAACCGTGAGCATAATGGTGTTGTGAATTTGACTTAGAAATAAGAGAGAGAAAGAACGCTGAAGAAAAGGAAAAAAAGAAGAAAAAAATAAGGAAAGGAATGGAGGTGGGTGAACGGAGAAAAAGGGAGAGGTGGGTGAACGGAGGGAAGTGTCAAGGTCTTTTTCTCTCTTTTTTTTTTTTTTTTAATTTGTAACTTCTTTTTTGCTTATTTAATATTTAAGAATAGGACCCACAAATAACACATGTCAAGTAATAAATAGTCTAGTATATGACGTGTTGTACATGTTAGCGCAATTGATATACACGCACTACTGGATGTATTTATTTGTACTCATTCCGTCAAGTTCGAGTGTTTAAATGGGAAAATTTAAAGTTCATGTATCGGCTTTAAAATCCGGTACAAGTCTAAGTGGGCGGGAAGCCATTACGCCTACTATTAATTTGTGTCTCCATTATGCTAGCACTAACGTTACTACTAGAGATGATATGTGGAATAATATTAGAAGTATCTCTGACAATTACAAAGGTGCCTGGATTGTGGGAAGGGACTTTAACGACGTCTTTAAAGCTAATAAAAAATTAGGAGGAAGATCACTAAATCGTAGACGTGCATGTAAGTTATGGTCCAATCTCAACTACTGTAACCTACTTGACCTTGGCTATAAGGGCAGTAGATTCACATGGTCTAATAATAGATTTAATAATAATAATCTAATTATGGAGCGTCTTGATAAAGTATTTGGTAATGATCAATGGATCCAAATTTTTTCAAATGCTACCATAACTCATCTCCCAAAAACTCACTTAGATCATAATCCACTGCTTATAAATCTTATTCCTAAACAATACAATAACTTTCCAAAGCCTTTTCGTCTTGAACCATTTTGGTGCAAGTACCCACATTTTAGGGATTTAGTTGCTACTGCTTGGTCTAGTAACCAAATTGTAACGGCTTCATCTTCTTTTAAATTCCTAGTCAGTAATTGGAAGAACAATACCTTTGGTGATCTCAAACGAAAAAAGAATAGAATTTTAGCTAGGCTTAGAGGTATTCAAAATTTCACCTCTTATTACTCAAGTCCCTTTCTTCAAAATTTAGAAGCCACACTAAGAGTTGATTTTAATAACATCCTAAAAATTGAGTAGGACTACTGGAAGTTCCGATCTAGAATTCAATGGCTTAATGATAGAGATGCTAACACGAAATTCCACTACATTAGGCCAATTGGACTTTGTAACACTATTTACAAAATCATTACCAAGATTATTTCTAATCGATTAAAGCCTTTCCTAAACAACCTCATTAGCCCTTTTCAATCTAGTTTCATTAAAAATAGGAAGGCATGTGACACTGCCATTATCATTCAGAAACTCTTGCTCAAAATGAACAAATACCGTGGAAAAAATCATAATATGATCTTAAAAATTGACCTAGCAAAGGCTTTTGTTTGCTTGGAATGGTCCTTCATCTACAGAACCCTTTGCTTCTTTAATTCCCACCAAATATTACGAAGCTCATTATGAATTGTATTATCTCATCTAGGATTTCAATCCTCGTGAATGGCTCTAAAACTGACTATTTTGTTCCATTTAGAGGTATTAGGCAGGGGGGTCCTATGTCCCCATACCCGTTTATTTTATGTATGGAGATGTTATCCACTCTCATCAGCCATAATGTTGACATGAGACGCTGAGACCCTATATGCATAGGAAAAAATAAATACCAATTATCCTATTTTTTTCCTGCTGATGACCTTACCTTAATGGCCAAAATCAATAATAAAATCATTCATAATATTAAGCATTGTCTCGACCTCTTTTGCTCCTTGTCTGGTCAATCCATCAATAGAGCCAAATCAAAAATTGTTGTGTCCAAACATTGCCCAAAAAATGTTTGTAACAACATTTCTAATGTCCTTAAAATGAATACTTGTCACGCCTTTGGTAAATACCTAGGCTTTCCAATTACAAATTCCAAGCCTAGAGCATATGATTTTCAATTTGTTATTGATAACATGCTAACCAGACTAGCTACATGAAAATCAAATTGCCTTACTATGGTAGGGAGGTGCACTTTAGCGACTTCATGCCTAAATTTCCTCCCCAACCACATTATGCAATATTCCCTACTGCCTCTAAGACCCTTAAAATTATTGATAAAATTCAACGTAATTTCTTATGGGGCACAAATTCTACCTCTAAAAAGCTCCACCTAATAAAATGGGACTCTATCACCATGCAGAAAAAAGAGGGTGGTTTAGGGATTCGTACTGCTGGAATAAAGAATTTAGTTAACCTAGCCAATCTTGCATGAAGACTTCTAGCAAATGCCCACTCACCTTGGGTTAATATTATCCACGAGCTCCATGGTAATAGAAGTAACTGTAAAACGGGCTCCTTTATCTGGAATAACATTATCCAGGGATGGGAGATTTGTAGTAAAGGGATTACTTGGATCTCCCACAAGCTTTCTTCTCTAAATGCCCGGGACAATTGTTGGATCCACCAAACCCCTCCATTACGCCAATGTATCCATGGTCTTCTAGGTGAGAATGAAAATTTACTCTCTATTAAGGACTTATGAACAACCAGTGGGACTTGTCTAAAATTTCTTTACAAATCCATGATCCCTTATTAAACAAGATTAAAGCCACCATTCCTAACAACTACAATTGTGATATTCCGGTATGGTCACTAACCACAAATGAACTTTTTTCTAGTAAGTCTTGCTATAATCTCCTAGTCACCCACCGTAACATAACTCAAGATTTTAGTTGGGTCGGGACCTAAAATGTCCAAACAAAATAAAATTCCTACTATGGAAATGCCTCCACAACAAACTACCAACTAAATCCTACTTAAACCACATTGGAATCAACATTGATCCTAACTGCTCCTTTTGCAAACATGATAAGGAAAGTACTACCCACATCTTTATGCAGTGCTCAGCAGTCAAGGACTTCTGGCTTCAATTAGGCATCAACATGAGTGGTTACAACTCGACAAACCATTGGCTGATCAATATTCGCGACCTTAACTGTTCTCTAGGAAAGGGCCACATAGATTGGCATGATATGTTCCCCTTTGCAATATGGTGCATTTGGACTAACAGGAATAACAACCTCTATAATAACACCACGAACAAAGCCAACATATCTTACTCTTACAAGTTAACGGTTGAATACAAATTCCTTATTGAAAAGGAATCTATGCATCAAGTAAACATCCCTATTTCTATAAAATGGATCAAACCTATGGCTAACCATATTAAGCTTAATATAGATGGCTCCTTCAATAATGAAACATCCACATGTGGTTTCGTTGGTTTATTTAGAGATAGTAATGGCATATGGGTGTTGGGGTTCCATGGTTCTTCATATGGTCTATCTCCCCTGCATGCAGAACTTATGGCATTAAAGAAAGGCCTTCAACTAGCCAGGGAACAGGGTTTTACTAACATTGATGTGGAGACAGACTCCATAGATGTCATTCTATGTCTACAACATGGTTACACGCTGCTTAACAACATTATTCATGATTGTAGGTTATTGATGCACCAGGTGAAAGTTCAAACAGTCGAGCACAACTTTAGAGAGGCCAACAAACCAGCACACAAGCTGGCTAAGGATGCTCTTCGTGTGAACAATGGCAGGGATTTCGGAACTTTGAACTATCCTCCACATTTTGTAACCGCCGTCTTAGCAACTGACTATGAAGCTACTACCTATCTAGTTAAGAATATTAGGAAGGATGCATGCACTAAGCTTGCATCCCTTGGAAACAAAAAATGTCCTTCGTGACTTTTCAATACTATGTAATAGCCAAGTAGGTAACCCCCCGCTGGGCAACTTTGACAATGTTGCTACTACCTAATGATTATTAGTATAATATAATAGATCCCTGCTTATCAAAAAAAAAAAAAGGTGTTTGGACATGATCCGGTTGAAACCAAGCTAAGGACTCATTTGATTGCACTTAATGAGGTCTGAATCTTAATCATTCATATCTCAGACATTAAGTGCGTTTGTTTTAAAATCCGAATCTTAATTATTCAGATCTTAATAATTAAGTATTTTTATTTTTTTAACTTCACAATCACTTAATGAGTTTGAATGAGACTGTATGATTAAGAGCCCGTTTGGATTAGCTGATTGTAAATAGCTGATAAGTTTGAAGTGCTGGAAAATATTTTTAAGTGCTGAAACTTATTTTTTTAATAAGCATTTACGTGTTTGGATAGATGTGCTGTAACTAATAATAAGCAGTTGATATGTTTGGTAGAAAAGTGCTGATAAGCTGTTATTTTGTTAAAATGACTAAAATACTCTTACAAACTTTACAAAAGATTGTAAATTAAAAAGTTTCTTTGTAAAGAAAATGATGAACAAATATGGAATAAAGAGAACGTTAGTTTATTTTGGGAAAAATATTTTGTGAATTAAAACATATTATTAAGGATAAACTAGTAAAAGCCTTGGTCAAACTAAAAGTGCTTATAAGCTGAAAAGCCATAAGTTGGGGTCACCAACTTATGACTTATGGCTGATTTTAGCTTATAAGCACTTGACTTATAAGCACTTTGAATGTTTACCAAACACGTAGATAAGCCAAAATATGCTTATAAGCCAGTTTGACCAGCTTATAAGCTTAGCCAAACACCCTCCAAGATTTATAACAGAGACTTAATTTCATTAAGAGGCTATCATCCATATTCATTACTAACTGCCGTCAGCGCATACCATTATCAACTACCACCATACCACCCACCACAACCATACTCAACCACCACCACCACCACCACCATCAGCCTCAATCATAGTCGTCACCACTATCGACTACCACCACCTGCCATCTCCACCACTCCCACCACCATCATTCTCAATCATAACCAACACTCTTCCACCTCAACTACCACAACTAACCACCCCATCACTGTCAACAACCATAGCTAGCACTGCCCATCATTATAAACTAGCATCACTCACCACCACCTTTCTCGATCACAACTACCACCACCACCCGTCATTATTAACTATCACTACCCACCACCACCATCCTCAATAATAATCACCACCATTACAAATCACCACTAGCTACAACCCTACCACCACCGTCAACCAAAATTATCACCAACCACCGCCTCAAGTCGGCATTCACAAGCACCATCGTTAACCCTTATCACCGGCAACTACCATATTTTAAAACACTATATATTTTAGTGATAGAATATTATACTAATTAGTATTTCATTTGAATTTTATGTTTATTATTTTTTAAATAAAGATAAATTTTATATATTCAGATGTTAGAAATCAAATTGTCTTAATTATTTAGTATTTAGATCTTCATACACATCTTAATATTCGGATGTGTATTCAGATTCAGATTCAAATATCTTAATCTTAATCTTAATATACATCTTAATATTCAGATGTGTATTTAGATTCAAACGTCTTAATCTTAAAAAAAAAAAAAACTAATGATGCCTAACTATCCTTCATTCTTAAAACACAACTATAAGATAATAATATCAACTTTAACCCTCAACAAGCTAAAGTCAAAGAGATGTTATTTTCTAGATACAAACCACGTTACGGTCTTAGTTCATAAAGTTTTAGTTCAAATGAACTAGATGTATTAAATTAATCTATGTAGTGGTCTTTAGTAAGAAGTATTTTAATACTCAAAGTGGTGGAATTTTTCAGAGTGGAACTATATTATATGAACCAAAATAAATAATGAGTAAAAAACAAAAATAAACAAAACCTATAAAATTATCTCAAATTAGAGCTTTATTTTATGACAAAAAAAAAATTGTAAAAGGTTAAATATTCAATCCCAATTGCAAATTGGAATATATTATATTCCCAATTCGGTAATCCACTGCATAAGAACCTTTATATTCCCCTCTTTTCCTTTTTATTATTCCTTCCCCATTAAGATAAACCAACAATAAATATAAAATATATATAAATAAAGAAACATAATTACACAAATCTTGAAACACAACAATATACATCGCGTAATTTCAAAACGGATCAATTCCATTCTTAAAGGCGGCCAGAAGGAGAAGAAAAAAAGTTTTTTTGGGTTGAATATTTTGTCAAAATTTACAGAGGTTTTTAGAGATGAAGATCACAGCGTTGATGGTGTTGAAATGCATTCCAGAAGGTTCGGATCCAGTGATCTTAGCGAACGCATCTGATGTGAGCCATTTCGGGTATTTTCAGAGATCCAGCGTTAAGGAATTCATCGTTTTCGTGGGTCGGACCGTCGCTAAACGGAACCCGCCGGGCCAACGCCAATCCGTTCAGCATGAAGGTTTACATTTTTAAGAAACCCTTTTCGAATTTTGGTTTTGATTTGTTTGATTTTTTTTGTGAGTTTGTGTTATTTGGGCCTGGGGAATCTGCAATGTGTTTGATCTGATTTTGGGGAATTACAGATGCGTTATGGATTGATGAATTTTTGTTCCTAATTGGGTAATCTATCCGTCTGTCCCAATTCATGTGGTGTTGTTTCCCAATTTACGTGATGCTGTTTGACTGGGCACATAGTTTAAGAAAAACAAGAAAAGCTTTCGAAACTTGTGGCGTAAAACAGATCATAAATATTTTAAATCATCTTATTAAGGGTAAAAATAGTAAGGTTATAGTCAATTTATTTCATCATATAGAAAGTTATTAAGAGTATGCCATAAATTGGGAGGGAGGGAGAAGTTGGTTTTGAGAAATTGTTTGGGCTGTAGCTCAATTTCAGTGTTTCTTTTGGTCGATTGTATAGATGGATGAGCAATGTTGCAAAGTTGCAGCTATTGGTCCTATAGGTGCTGATGATGCTTTGATACTTGAATTAGTTGGGATTTGGGAATTCGATATTACTCATGTTTATACAGTTACTTCTGGTCCTATGTGTTTTCGTGGAGTCTCTTAGTCATATTAGAGATTCTTATGCCAATAGAAACTATAAAAAACCTCTAGTACTTTTTGGTTATATTTATATTTTGTAAAATGTTGACCGGAGATGAATTTAAATGGTAACATGGTCAATGGGGATTCATATAGCCAATCCCAATTGTTTGGGACGAGGAGTAGCTGTTGTTGTTATTGTTGTTGTTCGGGAGATGGTTTTGTTGGGTGGGGGTTGGGGGTTTGTTGGGGGTGGGGGTTTCAAAAGTAGAAGGAAGAAGTAGGGAATAGCTCAGTTAGGAAAATTGTTTTGTGTGAACTGATTAATCTTTTCGGTTAAATTTTTTGAAGTCTTAAGTCTTCACACCCTTAACATGGGTTTTGTTAAGGGTTATTGATAGGAGTAGCAAACGGGCGGGTCGAGTCGAATATGGTTCGGGTCGAAAACTGGTAATGAAAAATGGATAAATTATCCGACCCGACTCATATTTAATACGGATAAAAAACGGGTTAACTGGCGAATAATATGGGTAAACATATTATCCATGACTTCTTGACTATGATCACTTTTGGGAGAATTCCTAGTCTCCCAAACATGAGGAACCCCCAATTTGAGGTTTTACAAATGTAAAAGTTTAACTCATTTGTTATTCATTAGTTATGCATTGGTTATCCATTTTCTAAATGGATAATATGGTTCATAGCCCAGACCCCACCTGGTGGGATTTTACTGGGTAGTTGTTGTTGTATAATATGGTTCATATCTATATTTGACACATTTTTAAAAAGTTCATTATCCAACGCATTTTTTAGTGGATAATATGGGTGGTGACTATTTTCTTTTAACCATTTTGCCACTACTAGTTATTGATATTTGCCAACTGGTGTAGGATATGACAACTGGTCAGATTGGTTCCAAATCTCAGGCTCTGGCACAGAGTAGGATAGTTGATTTTTAACTCACCATCTGATTAGTTCTAGGTCTGTAAAGAAAAGGCCCCTTTTTACATTATTTTATGTGATTATTGAGTGAAGTATGTGAGCGTTGAGGATGAAATGAAACGAGCGGCTGGAGTGGATTTGGCAATCTTTAGCACATAAATTGCTCCTGGCTTTGGACCTAGATGTTACTTTCCAGATACTCTTTCATTTTCGTCTAAATATTTTGCTGTTCAGAGTTCTTCGTTTCTTCTCTCTTTAAATTTCTGACGTATGTTGAGTTTTAGTAGTTGGCTATGGAATTGTTAGTTAGATCTACAAGTCTTAGTCCACAGAAAAAAAAAGCAAATTCCTTTGTGTCTCCCTCGGTACCCTCCACAAAAGCCCCAAATGAGCGAAAATAAGATTAATTGTGATTCCAAGTTGTCTAGTCATGCCAGTGGAAGCAGCGTCAACACTCAGCATGTTGATTAGACATTTTAACAAGGAATGTTTCAGTGATCTTTCACTTTAACATGGTTGGGCTTCATGAATAAGTTTTATGTTTGGATGTAGTATTCTAAAAATCACTTTTGCTATACATTAGGATTTCAAACTGTAGGTTTCTGTTGATTTCTAATGAAATGGTTGATTATATATTGATTTGAGGTTTTCTATTTCTCAAACTTTACCTGAAGTACAAGTGGTCTTATTATGTAATACTAAAACAATAGTGTGATCAGTATTACACAATACTGATCAATCTATCACTTTACACGAGATAGATTTTTCGATAGTGTTTGTTTTCCTTTACCTTATCTTATAAGCTTCAAGAAGTTCACATAGAAGTTGATTGATATAATACAATCTGATATATAGATGTTTTTTTTTGACTTTTCTGTCATTGCATTTTCTTAAGAAGTTATATGGTCAAATCAATTAGAAGTCAATATGTGTAAAATGTTATTCATTTAATTTATAATTGAAAAAAACCGTAAATCTACTGATACATGGTATATTCCTCAAATATATTTTTTCACACGCACAAGGTTTGACATATGTTTTTAATCTCCTTTTTCTTTTGACTTTAGAATACAAGGTACATTCATACAATCGAAATGGTTTGTGTGCTCTGGGTTTCATGGATGATCACTATCCAGTTCGAAGTGCATTTTCACTGCTCAACCAGGTATTTGTTTTCTATTTTAGATATTCAGCTTTGAAAGGAGAAACTCTATATATCTGGAAATCAAATTGTGGATTTGCTTCTGATTTTTTCCAGGTTCTGGATGAGTATCTAAAGAATTTTGGTGAGTCATGGAAAACCGTGCAAAGCGACAATGCTCAACCATGGCCTTATCTGAATGAAGCTCTAGCCAAATTTCAGGTATCCCTTTTGTTTCCCGCTGCTGATTGATGATGAAATTTCCTTTTCAATCAAATTTTTCATACATTCATTTTAAAACATTTGATGTTTGAGCTGAAGTCCTTTCATGTTGACCCCTACAGGATCCTGCTGAGGCTGATAAGCTGTTCAAAATTCAGAGAGAGTTGGATGAAACTAAAATTATTCTCGTAAGTATTAATAATCAAAAAGTTTTAAAAAATTATCGTCGTAAGCATTGTGTTATTCATTTGATTGCCTGCTTAATGTTATCTTTGTGAGCTTCTTTACTGAAAAATGATAGTAAGCAGTATGCATGTGGATAATGAACAGTTGATCATCGAGGACTGAGTTGTGGAAGACCTGGACACAATATAGGTTCTCCATTTCTTTGGTTAATGATCTTTATCATAGCCACTGCGAACCATTTTCCTGTAGAGCTTCTGCTGTTGCGCATTAAGTTACCAAAAAAAGTTATTAGGTTTTATTGCTTTTGACGGGTCGAGATTGTCTATATGCTTAATTTCTCGTTCTTTCTTTGAACTTTTTTGGCTTGTGTCCTGCATTGATCGAGGAATGGGTTGTGTCTTTTTTTTTTTATGGTTTTGGACAGTCTTCACACATGAGCTAGCTATTGAGATTGATTAATGCGCAAGGTCCAATTTTCTCAAGGCCCTTTTTTCTTAACTTGGTATAAGTGGGACCATCTTGTTCTGCCGTCCCTCATGTTATGTCATTAACACTTCATATGTTCAATCTGGGTGTGCTGGACTGCGGGACTGTTAGAGTATCCACAGTGGTTGAGATGATGGTTTGTAGTCTCTTTATGTGACTTTGGGCAACCCCTATCTCATCTCATAAGCTAGCTTCTGGGGTTAAGTGAGGGTGCCAGGTCCATTTTTCTTAACACACACAAGAGTTAAGTTTTGTATGCTTCATTCTCATGCTCTATCTCATTATATTTTGACGGGACGCAAGACTTATGTATCCCAAATTTATCATAGAGCCTGCTTTTGGAGCACTAGACTATTTCTATACTGTATATTGTACTCTGAAAATTGTTATCGCATTCAAATGGTTGTAAAGGCATTCATTCTGAGTACTCATCTCTGGTCCGTGACTCTATGATTATTTACTCTGTTTATAATATGGAAAAATGTGCATTCTCAAAAAGAAAAAGGAATAAATGTGATACTGAACTCTTGAATTTCCTTTTCACCGGTTAGAGCTCACCTGCTTCACTATAGCCTAGTGGATGTTTTTGGTAATAGTCTATTTGAGAATAAAGTAAGTGTAGTTTTTTCTCCAAGTTCTTTGCCAATATGCTTTGTTTGGTTGGGGTGGAAAGAGAAAGAACAGAAGCGATTTTATTTCCCTGATAAGTTAAGATAAAAAGAACAGAAGCGATCTGAGCTATGGTTTATTTCTATTGTTTGGTACTTTGGCGAGGATGTAATAGATTGGGAAGTTGCTTCTCTGTATACTTCTTAGCCCCTTCCAACTTGGACAAAAAGAAGGGAAGTATATCTTCTGTGGTTACATTCCAACCTTGCCAAACATTAGAGGTAAATGATGAATTCCCCCTCTCTTATGGGAAGTAAATAAATAATTTCTTTCATTTTTACCATTCCTATCCCATTTGGGAACCTAGCTTACTGATAGTTGATGGTGAGTGACTAATAGTGAGGGAGGTTCCAGGGAAGTTTTGTCCCCTGGAAAATGAAAAGAAATAGAGAAAGTCTAGGTCAAGGCAGGAAGTTTAAGTGTGACTTTCCTCGTAGTTGGGGGTGGGGGTTAAGCGTCCGATTCGATAATGAACACTAAATGAAAGAGGCAAATCAATTTTCCACCAACTAAGAATCTTGTGTAAAAAACATTTATGTAAGTACGATTATATGACCGATCATATATGCCATTTAGAATTTTGTCCCACACAATTCTGTTAGGACCCTTTTTAACAAAGGAATTAATTAACTCAAAATGTAGCTCTAGGAAGAATATCTTAAGGATGTTAAAGATGCTGTAGTTAGGTTATCAATGAAAGTTGATCTCATATTCTGTTTTTGACAGCTTAGAATTTACCAAATATGTTGCTGTGTTTTGGTGGATGTGTGTCTACCTTCTTAAATTTAGTCTTCATCACCTATATCACGAAACAGATTATCTAGAATCAGTATATACCTTTATATTCTCCTATTTGTCCCTAATGTTTGCTAGAGAGCAAGAAAGTATGTTTCTCTTTCCTTCTTTTTGTTGTGTGTGTTTGGGGGTTGGAGTGGTTATAATGGCATCAAAATTGACATGAGCATAAATGAAATTTTTTAAACCCATACAGGCATTTTGGGTTCCTAAGATATATGTTACGCCATTCTGAGTATGGCTTTCTATTTTTTATTGATAAGCTCTCCAAGGTATTTCCACGTTGTCCCTCTTGTAGGTCATGTTTTTTTTTAATAATATCTGGTTTGACCTTCCTGGGCTTTTTAACCCAACTATTCTTTAACATATATAGGGACATCCTGAAACCTAACATCGAATGCTGTTGAGTAGAAATTAGAAAATGAATCTGATTCTTCCATTGCACACTCAGTGCGGTAGTTAAATATCTGCTCTGAATTAACATTTGTTAGACGTAGTTATTCTGTTTATTTTGGATTTGCTTTCAGAACGCGCCTGCATTATGTATTAAACTATTAATGCATGAAAAATACTCTGCTCCGCTTCTTTTGTTGCTGTTAGCTCTACTGATGTTGGTCTTCTTTACCTTTTGACACAGCATAAGACAATTGACAGTGTCTTAGAACGGGGTGAGAAGCTAGACAGTTTGGTTGAGAAGAGTTCAGATCTAAGTGCTGCTTCACAGGTACTTTTGTGACAGTGCATCTGTTTGAGTTTTGTTTTCTTTCTTTTTTGATAAGGTAAATAATTTTGTTAATGTGGGAAAAACTCACCTATATCTGTTAGAGGATTGCTCTTCCACTTGTCTTTTCCTCTCTTTTTGATCCGGTAAACCTACATTTATCCCTTCCCAACCTCTCCACCTAGGAGTCAACAGTAGCCCTTCCCCGCTTTGTTCCCCGCTTTCTTCATAATTCCATGTTGTGCTTTCCACTTGAGCAACCCTCTCTTATCAAAGGATTTGCTCTTCCTTGTTTCTTTGTGAGTAATCATTTGATCTCTACTGTTTTTATCAATTTTTTTTTTACAATTCAAACCGTCTTTACTGTTGTGCGGATGATAATCGGATGTTTGACAAAGTGTTATTGGTCACTTGACTTAAAAAGATGCAAGAGCTTGTTAAGTTCAATATTGAGTTAAAAAGAAATTATTGAGTTGCACAGGAAAGGTTATTTGCAATTAATCTAGGGGAAGTATTTGACTAAGTCACATTCTCTACAAGCATGGTAGACATGGCTATGGTACTCAAATTTTGCAGGCCAAGGTTTAGATAGATGAGAAGAAATAACCTACTAATTTTGTCTCCACGGGGATCTCCCATCCCTTTAGGCATTGGAAATTATTCTTTTTCCGAACATACAGCAGGCTACCTTGAGTGCTAACTTGAGTCATTGGAATGAAATCTAAAAACTAACTGATTTCCCTGCATCCGAAGGTAGACAACCTCCGCTACTGTATTCCACTGTGTGAAAAGGGACTCCTTGGGCATTAGCTTCTTTTCTTTCCTGTCCTTACTTTTGCTGCCTCTCTCTCTCTCTCTCTCTTCCTTTTTGTTTCTTATTTTTCTTTTCCTTTTCGTTGTTGTCTTGGCCTAGTTTTGCCCTAGTAGATGAACACCTGGACTTTGTTAAAGTTGAGCTGCTTTATTTTAGTTGGCTAAAGAAGTTGGAGGAGCTTGATGTATGTGAAAGGTGAGGAATGACATGACATGGATATAGAAGGGCCATTGATCTGCAAGAAAAATTGGATGCATTTAATATGAATTAATCTTGGCCAGTATAACCAGGAGTTTGTTGCTTACAAGAATAACCAGTATTGCTGGGTCTCTTTATTTATTTGCTTTTGGGACGTCTCTTGGGAGGAATTCAGCATATTGAAGGCTAATGCATGGAATGGAACTGACAATATTCAAATGTGGGAATATGGAACTGAGCAACAAGCTCTGTAGTATTATAAACACAAGATACACGCACTGCCCATCTGCTGGCCTGCAGATCAAAGATATCTTCCCGTCAACTGTCCACGTGTCAAAACATCATAGAATCATGCTCTGTTATATGCCCGTTGGGAGTTTTTTTGGATGAATTGAAAGACACTTTATGCTAAAATTTATTTTGCGTTTTTTGGAGGGGGGTGGGTGGGGCTGCTTAATGAAAGCAACATGGTGATGCTATTTGTAGACGTGCTCGTCGATAGGGAAAGTAAACGTCTGAAATAGCTGTCTTCTTCTTATAGATGAACTGTGTTTGTTTGAATTCTTTGCTCTATGACCTAATATATTTTGGTGATATGTTGATGGATCGCCCCGATTAGAAACAAGATGTGCTTGTTTGTTTATGCTGTTAACTATTTATCATTGTTACTCTTGCTAATGGTAATATTGTAGAAGCTGTAAAATCTTACAGATTATCTTTGAACCTTCATTAGTTTCAACTTATTTCCTGACATAAATTGGCGGTTTTCAAACAGATGTTCTACAAGCAGGCGAAGAAAACCAATTCATGCTGTACTATCTTATAGATGATTTCAGAAGAAAGGGGGGATATTCTATCACGGACAAACTCGTGTCTATGTTATATATAAAGTATCAGAGAATTGTTTGTTTATACCATCTATGATTTCTGTAAGCTCGAATTCTTTTGGTTCTCTGCTGTAATATGATCTCAGATGAAGAGAAGGGTTTCAGTTTCAGATTGATATGTCGTTTGAAAGTTGTGATGTCACCTAAATATAGTTATCTGATAAGTTTCTCGATGGCTATTGGCTTCCTGTTACCTGTTATTATCTCTTGATATATCATATGCGCTGACTCCGGATACTTTAGTAGTACCTAAATTTTGTATATTGATAGTCATTGTCAACGAGCGATGCAGGTATGTTCTATGTCAGTCGTCACATTGTTTGTATCGAAATAATAAGCTCGAAGGATCCATATCCCAGAAGCATTTATTTGAGTGATGTGATAAGAGATAGGTGTTTACCAGAGTTGGAATATGTTGTGAACTTGATGCTATTTTAATGATGTCTTACTTGAATTCACAATTCAAAATGACTGAGCAGTGTAAGAAGTTGCAGTAACAAAGAGAGTTCTTAGTATGAGAACTTTTTTTTTGTTGTCTATCAAATTTACTGTTTATTATTAGATGTACAAAAAGATGTAACTTGAGCTGACTGGCTATTGTTAAAAATTTCATATCACCGAAGGTAGAAGGGGTAACTGATTATATATACTTATTATGTTGTGTTAAAAGTTTCACAATGTGTGTATACATAAACCAACAGAGCGTAATGCCAAATGTCAATTGATAAGCCAGGATATAAAGCAAAAGAAATGTGATAGGAATATGATTCAATTGAGCATATAATTAGCAAAAAGAAATAAGACCAAATGGTTCTAGCATTATGCTAAAACTAATATAAATAAGCTGATAGATGAGTTGCATTTTTACCTTTTTTCCCAAGAGTTTGCCCGTATAAATTTACTCATAATTGTCGGTCTTAATTTTGGATAAAGAAGGGTGGTAGTAAACTAACATAAAACTAGTCAATTTATGATAATATTATCGATCGTAAGTTTGGATTTGTGATATCAATGCAATGAGTCAAAAAGTAACAAAACATTACACAAGATTTATATATTCAATCTTAGAGCCCGTTTGTTTGGTCAAGCTGCCAAAATCTGTTTTTTTTTGAAAAGTACTTTTTTTAAGAAGTACTTTTTTTAGAAGTACTTTTGAAAAAAAACTGTTTGTGTTTGGCCAATTCATTTAAGAAGTACTTTTTGGAATATTTTGTAAATAATTTGTGTTTGGTCAATGATTTCAAAAAGTGCATTTGAGTGTTAAATTACCAAAAAGGATAGTACCAATGTCGTATAATTCTTTTAAACATAAAAATAAACTTATATATTTATCGTAACTGACTTTTATTATTATTTTATTTAATTAAAATATAAAACATAAAGTAAAAACATATTAAAGATTTAGATCAATTTTACATATATAGTTATACTAAAGTATATGATATTATCTAGTATAATTACTTATTTTATGTGATGATTTGATCATTAAAATAACATCATTCAGTATAAATTAGAAGTCTGTCCACAAATTACTATATATTGATAATCCATCATGAAATAATAAGTAAAGTCACTCACACATGATAATACTTCTCAACAATTTCATCTCTACTTCTATCACACAATGCTTCAATATTAGTAGAAGACTTGCCTCGCATTTCTAAAAGCATATCAGAGTGATCTCCTTCATCAATCTCTGCAGTAATGTCTTCATTCGTATAATAGTTGAATTCTTTATCTGTAAAATAATGTTGTCTGATGAAATTATGTATAGCCATGGTAGTTGTAACTAGATGATTTTGAATGTCAAACTTGAAAGATGGCATTGAGCGTAAAATAAAAATAATTTTAAATATATAAAAAAATTCCTAAAAGAAATAGTTAAGTATGTTTAAATTCTAATTCAAAAAGAGTAACTAATTATATACAACAAATAATGTATAATATATATATATATATATATATATATATATATATATATTTATATATATATTTTAAAATTTAAATTCAAAAAGAAATTAATTATTACCTAACCTTGCTAACTTTGTCCTAAAATGCCACGTGGCCTATTGTGAGGCTACCACTTGACTAAATATGGATGCATTTTCTTCCTTTTTAATAATATATAGATAGATTACGCAATGCAATTGTAAATTTATTACCTATTTGTAGGTCATTTTCACAAATCAAATTTGATAAATGTTTTAAAGTTTCGGGAGCTAATAGCATATAATAGAAGAAATTATAAATAATTATTTGTAGGAAGAGAATTGATAATCCAAAGAAGATGCAGATAATTTGCTTTAGTGTGAAAAAAGAAGAAGATAATTTGGAAAGTTATGAGACATTACACAAAGAAAAGATCAAAACAAGAAAAGTCAATAAATTTTTTGAAAAGTTACAATGTGATTCATATATACGATATATTTAATTTTAATAGGATGGTAAAAATTAGAAACAAAAATGAAAAAAAAAACTTAAATTAGTAAGGGATAATTTGGAAAATATAAATTTATGGTGAGGATAGTTTTGTCTTGAATAAATTAATTTTCTACTTCTGCTTCTGCTTCTTGGAAGAAGCTAGAATTTTCTGCTTCTTCCCAAAAGTAGAAAAACTGCTTCTGCTGCTGGCAAAAAGTACTTTTCTATATTGGCCAAACAACTCAAATTTTTTCAAAAAGTACTTTTTGGAAAAAAAAAATACTTTTGGCCTCCAAGAAGCTTGGCCAAACAGGCTCTTACTTAGATCGAGATTGAAGTGTATTTGATTGATTTGGTTGTACTTCCCAAATTCAACTTCTCAAGCATAATATGATTGCATGAACACTCCATCTCATATTAAAAGTAATTTTGCAACTTTAATCATTTCTAACTTTGTAGATTAAAAAAAAAGGCAGTCCGGTGCACTAAGCTCCCGCTATGTGCGAGGTCCGGAGAAGGTTCGTACTACAAGGATCTATTTTACGCAGCCTTAACCTAGAGGTTGTTCCACGGCTTCAACCCTTGAACTCCTGGTCACACGGAAGCAACTTTACCAGTTACGCCAAGACTCCTCTTTAAACTTTTTAGATTAATATGAAAAACATTATAAGTATTAAGTTGTGAACTTATATCTTAAAAAAAAACTTATATCTTGAATCTTTCAAGTTTAAATCTTAGATTCGCTTACAGTAATCTTAGAACTATTCTTAACTCTTACCTTTAATTTCACATACAGGAGAATTTTATGCTATCCATCTCTGGTCTGCATTCATAATTTATTTTTTGGCTTTCATAGATTTCCGTAGAAATGACACCAGGTGGCAACTCTAAAGGGTATCTATTTAGGAATTGGCTAGTATATTTTGAATTTCAGTTTTTTAGTTTAATTTTTCAGGACAAAATATCCTAAATTGTCCTAAAATTAAGATTTTTAGTCTAAAATTTCACGATAAAATAAATTCTGGCTAATCTTTAAATAATATCTATGAGCAAATGGCTATATGTGCAAATGCCCCTAGATTTCCTGTATGACGTACGTTGCCCACCCTACAGGCAAGAGGAGTCTAGACTGGTCCCAAACAAAGCAACTTTTAAGACTCATGGGGAACAATTAATATGTACTTCTGTCTATTTATAGAATGTGATATCATTGATTACATATACCAAAGATTTTTTTTTACAAGAAATAAATTCAAATTGATGCCTCGAGACTCGTAGGGGTAAAGTTTGCGTACACACTACACTCCCTAGACCCCACTTGTGAAATTATACTGGGTATGTTGTTGTTGTAGACTCGTTGCTCACAATATTGTAAAAGAGTTAGTATTAAAAATTTTAACATTGAATTAATCGTATTTTTAAAAAGCACTGACTTAAGAAAAAATCTGGTATCATCATACCGTCGTTTCATTGAAAGATGATTCGACGTCGTGATGCAAAGGCTGACCGATTCTGCTTATGGTTTTCGATATGGCGGATAGTTCACTTATATCGTAAGATAAGTATGGCTAACTTGGAGTCGATCTCTGAGGATGTAGCTCTTACTACAGTATTTAGTCTATTTATAATAAATTAACTACACCTTTTCATCACCTACAAAAAATATATCTCCCGTGGATTTCGGAGTTCCCTCCTTGTCGGGATATTTCCTGGGTCAAGTATTCCCTCGACAGCACCCCCTCGTCTGAAATATGACAAGACTACAGTGTGAAAGCTTGCAGCCAAGGTCGAATGCTTCCTCACCAAGTTAGAATACTATAGAAATCCAAGTTTGTCTTCATGCCAAAAGAAAGAAACAAATAAGATTCAACATTTCACACATACTTCAAATACAAACCACACCCTATTACTATTACCTTTACAATGTTCCAGAAAACAATCATGATCATTCGGAACTAAAAACAAACTCTTTTTATAACACAACTTTTCATTGTTTATATAGTAGATTTTTACCATAATAAGGATGAAACGGTGCGTCCCATCGGTGGGAACAATGCTAAGTTGCTAACATAAATCAGTATCCAAAAGAGGGGCCACTGCCTTATCCTTGGTTCCTAAGTTACGAGTTACTACGATATTGCACCCTTTTAGGGCTCTTTTGGTACGAGCGATAAAGGATAATTAATTTCGAGACTGAATTTGAGATGTGTTTATCTCATGTTTAGTTGGGATAAAATCGTGCTATAATTAATCTCGGGATTAGTTATCCTAAGATTGTAATATTGTCTTTATCCCTTTGAGAGGGTAAAATAATTAATCCGAAATAATTAATCATGGGATAACTTGTTTGCCAAACAAACGGCCCCTTATAGTCGGAGCCACAATTTTGAGTGCTTATGCGCACTACATTATAGAAAAAAATAGCTTATTAGGTTATAAATAAATTATTATTTTTAATACAAATATAAAATTTAAACTAAAATTACTAGATTTTACTGAACACATAAGTTAAAACCTAGCTCCTCCCTTGCCTATACAGAAATCTCCACAACAAAAGCTTCAAGACTTGTTCATTAGGTCGTTTCTGATGCGCCTACAAAATTTTAGGCGATTCGAAGTCCCTTGCCCGAATTCATAAAAATGACGTGGATATTAGCACATAAAAAATTAAAAATCGTCCCGAATTCCTATTTTATGTTCCTTAAACGCCAAAAAACGACGAACAACCACGACGAAACAATGACTATGGTTCATTAGGTCGTTTCTAATGGGCCCATAAAGTTTTTGGCAATTCGGAGCTCGCCGCCCAAATTCCTGAAGATGCCATGGACATTATCACATGAAAAAAATAGGAAATCATCCTAAATTCTTGTTTTATGGCCCAAAAATGAGGAACAATTATGGCGAAATGATGACTATTATTCATTAGGTCGTTCTTGTTGGGTCTTCAAAATTTTAGGCGATACGGAGCCCGTCGACCAAATTCATGAAGATGGCATGGACATTAGCAAATGAAAAATTGAGAATCGTCTTGAATTCCTGTTTTATGGCGCTAAAAGGCTCTAAAATGAGGAACCGTCATAGCGAAACAATAACTATTGTTGATTAGGTCATTTCTAATGAGCCCATAAATTTTTAGGTAATTCGGAGCTCGTCACCCGAATTCATGAAGATGGTGTGGATACACACAAAAAATTAAAAATCATCTTGAATTCCTATTTTATGTACCAAAAACAACAAAAAATGAGAAACGATTATGGCGAAGCGATGACTATTATTCAGTAGGTCGTTTATGATGGGTCCACAAAATATTGGGCGATACGGAGCCCGTCGTCCGAATTCATAAAGATGGTGTGGACATTAGCAAATGAAAAATTAAGAATCGTATTGAATTCCTGTTTTATGACGCTAAAACGCTAAATAACGAGGAATGGTCATGGCGAAACAATGACTATTGTTCATTTGCCCGTTTTTGATTGGCCTACAAAGTTTTAGACGATTCGGAGCCCGTCGCCTAAATTATGCCGAAGCGAGTCAAATAGATTCTCTTCGACACATGATTTTCTCAAACAATTTTAAAGATCTTTTTATAATAATAATAATAATAATTATTATTATTATTATTATTATTATTATTATTATTATTATTATTATATGATTTACGGTTTTACTTGCCTCTAGATAAGTACATTTTACTCTAGAAATCTGAAGATTTTCTGTTATGTTTCAACCACGAAAATTAAATAAATTGGCACTTTTGTTTCTCAGAATCTACCACATAAAATGAAATGAAGGATCAATCCTATAGTATACATTTTATTTAGTTTTTAATTGTAAAAGTTTATTTTAAGATCGGAAATTAATGTACGAATTAAAGACAAAATATTACTCCTTTCATTTTATTTTAACTATCACTTTAGTTCTTTTCACGCTCGTAAAAAATAATAAAATTAAGATATTGTCTGCAGAATCAACAGTACTAATACACAGGAAAAAGTAGATAATCACAAATTCGTACCAAAGAAGTAATATTATATGCACAAGGATTTGCATGTCCGTGGCTCACAATATTTGACGAAGGTAAAAGAGTCGAATTCATGATTTAAATTTTATGAATTTAATTTTTAAAATTTTTAAATTGTAAATAAATTGATTGTATTTCTTAAAAATATTAAATTCAGATAAATCTGGTGTCACAACACTGCACCCCCTCGTCAAAAATATGACAAGACAACCGCGGGGAAGCTTTCAGCAAGGTGGATTACTGTAGAAATCCAAATTTGTCTGCACTCAAGAAACTTCATGCCAAAAGAAAGAAACAAATAAAATTCAACATTTCACACATACTTCAAATACAAACCACACACTACTACTATTAACTTTACAAGGTTCCAGAATATAACTTTAGCTCCCGTTTGGGCATAGATTTTAATTTTATTTTTAAAAAAAAAATTAAAAACATTATTTATTTACGAGATATGATCATATTTTGGGGAAAAAAAACTTTAAACATTTTCAAGTTCCTAAAAACTGGTTTAGAACAATTTTTGGGTGAATTTTTTTTTCACTCATAAAACTTTAACTTTTCTTCAAATAAAATGCATGTCCAAACGCAATTTTAATTTTCCAAAATTATTTTTCAACACAACTTCAAAATATCTATTTTCAAATTTCAACCAAATCTATGTCCAAATGCTAGCTTCATCATTTGGAATTAACAACAAACTCTTTTTTATCAACTTTTCATTGTCTATATTGTTGTCTCTAGATTTTTACCATATTAAATCAGTAATCCAAAAGCAGGACTTTACATGCATCTACTATGGGCGTATGCACCTTATATCATGTGGTGTCTTAGGATAACGTTTGGTCGAAAATTTGCCCTAAATTTCTATAAGAAAAATAAAAATATTGCGAATACGCATAAAAAATAACACTACTTATCAATATAGTGATTTCTTTATTTATTTATTTCTTTAAATTATTACATCGTTTATATAAAATTATACATACGCCACTAGTATCTAATTATCTATACTGAAATTTTTATATCAAAAGCTTCGAGATTTTTCTATGGTGCAATCAAGGACGGATGCACACTTAAGAAAGCGCTGTCACGCGATATCGTTTTGTCAGAAAATTTTACTAAATATATGTATTAATATTGTAAGGAAATAGATAGATAGGAAAAAATGACACCAAATGACACAAATTGTCTTTTGGTGTGTTGGTTATGTGCTTGATTTTGCTCTAAGAGGTTACACCTTAGAACTTCTACTAGCTCACTTTTTTCCCCGCAAATATTTGCGAGAGCCTCTTTCTGTTAAAAATTGTGATTAAGTAGAATTGAATTTATGACTTTTTCTAACTTTACACTCAACAAAATCAATAGATTAAGGTTATTTCTTGTCTAGAAGTATATATAATTAAAGTTATTATTTTCATTCATCTATAAAATTCAAACACCCCTTAGAAAAATTCTTGCGTACGCCCGTGGGTGCAATGACAGCAAGTGTATCAGTGGGAGCCATGGGATATGGTGGAAGAAGTCGGTCTCAGACGCGAATATAACCTTTTGGCCATGGATTTATGTGACACAAAACTCTCAACTTGGAATAGTAGGAAAGGCATATCCCTGAGTATTGTGGATTATATACAATCTTGTAAAAATTATAATTAATCAATTGAGAGTCTTTTATACATTTAGAAGCTTTTTATTTATTTTCGAACTAACAAGAAAAAATAGCACCTTTGAGAGGTATTTTTGTTTTACTTTACTCTAGCAATTTTAGATGTGTCGGTCGCTCTCTTGCAAATGTTCGTTTAGCTCTCTCTCCTTGATCTCTTCTTTTTGTTTTAGCCGAATTTGGCCCTTTAGCCACCCCTTCGATCAAGTAGAGCGTCCTATCCTACATTTTCCCCCCACGATACCAACATTCCTTTGCTAGAATCTGGGGACAACCGATGACAGACGGCCATAATAAAGTTTACAAGTTATTTTCTGATGCTACTGAAGATAAAGAGGAAAGATTTCATGAGATTCTGCTTGGCAAACAAGCCGATTATTCATGACGTTCGGTCATTCTCGTAGGTCCTCACTTTCGTTACATCGATGTAGATTGCATCATGCTTCAAACATAGGAGTTTCTAAGAGTAAAATTCAAGAACAAAAACCAATTGGTTGCCAAATCCTTCAAGAAGTCGGCTCCCCATTTAGTGCTATACATGGTTTCTTATTTTAGTTTGATCAGGGAAATCATAGAAAATGAATCTGCTAATGAAAATAACAGTAGATATACATGTAAAATTTACTAAATTAATTTCAATAAATATTATATTTGAACCCATAAATTCAACTTATAATGAATGAAGTGCAACGTTGCAATCATTAAATTTTAATTTTGAATTTGCCACTGCGTTAACGCTGATACCACATGCTGTATATACATTTCATTGATTTTGCTTTAGATGTGCATTTCTATTTAAAGAGTCAAATAGCTTTCTCTATTCATAAAATTTTTAAGACAATATATTGTTAAATAGCAGTTGTATTATTAGAGAGTCAAATAGATTTCTTTGACATGATTTTCTCAACAAAAATTTAAAATTTTAGAATTATTAATTATTATATGATTTAACCTTTATTAAGGCTGTATTGTGGGCCGGGCCTAGCCCGGGACTGCCCCGGGATCGCGAAACCACGGGCCAAACGTGCCAAACGGTCCTAAAAGCCCAATGTGGGCCGGTCCTCCAGGTTGAGACCGCGAGCCCGGGACCGGCTGGCGGCCTGGGCCGGTTCAACCGGGCCTAACGGGCCAACAACTATTTCCTAATTTTTTAAAAAAAATTGGCCAACGGTTAGAAGTTCAAAAACTAGCCGTTGGCCTGCCAATTTAGCCGTTTGGCTTTTTAAAAAATAGCCATTTGGCCCCCAAACTTTTTATAATTATACTTTTTCCCTATTCTCAACTATAAATACCCCCTCATTCTTTCATTTTTACTTACAAAATCATCAATCTCTCTCTAATTTTCTTCTATAATTTCTTACTTTATTATTGCAATTTGTGAAAAATTGTGAAGTTGGTGAATTGAAGTATTCAAGTCTTCAACGATATACAATTTTCAAGAAGTTATTCGTCAATTCGGTAAACTCGTTCCAACACTTAAGTTTTAATATTATAGTTTTGTTTGTTTTAGTTTGTATAATTATAACTAATATGGCCTTTTCTTTGAAAAAATATTTGGTGGTAAGGAAAAATCTAAAATTGGTGAATCTAGTCGCCAAGCTACTACTCCTTCCCCGGCTCCCCGACCGAGACCTGTTACCCGTCCTCCTCCACCTGTTATTCTTGATAGTGATAACCCTTGTTTTCAATTTACCGATTGGTTTGGGTCATCACTTATTTTTAAACTACATTCTGTGATTCCGAGGCCCTGAAAACCTCATTTAGCATCACCTCGATTTGCGTGCGCAGTCCGGGCGCGTAGCCGGAAAGCCTAAATGTGAAAGTCTGTGAAAAATGATAAGTTTTAACTATAAAATGAATAAATTTGACTTCGGTTAATGTTTTGGGTAAACGGACCCGGACCCGTGATTTGACGGTCCCGGAGGGTCCGTAGGAAAATATGGGACCTGGGCGTATGCCCGGAATCGAATTCCGAGGTCCCAAGCCCGAGAAATAAATTTTTGAAGGAAATTGTTTTCAGAAATTGTTTAAGGAAATTTGAAATGAAATTTGATTAGAACATGTTACTATCGGGCCCGTATTTTGGTTCTGGTGCCCGGTACAGGTCTTATATATGATTTAAGATGTTTCTGTGAAATTTGGTGAAAAATGGACGTCGTTGGACTTGATTCGGACCTAAATTGCTAAAGTTGGTGTTTTATGAAGTTAGAGAAAAATTCTTTGATTTTGAGATTTAATTCGTTGTCATTGAGGTTATTTTGGCGATTTGATCGCACGGATAAGTTCGTATGATGTTGTTGAGTTAGTACCTATGTTTGGTTAGGAGTCCAGAGGGCTCGGGTGTGTTTCAGATGTGTTTCGGGAAGTTTTGAACTTAAGAAAAATTGCAAAAAACAACAGATCTGGTATTCTGTTACTTTCTTCTTCGCGTTCACGGGAGAACCCACGAACGCGATGCATTAATTTTGTCGAAGGAAAATCCTTCTACGCGAACGCGTAGCCCAGGTCGGGAACGCGAGGCGGTGGGGGGTCATCCCTTTGCGAACGCGAGCCTGAACATGCGAACGCGAAGGCCAAAGTGGGCCTGGGCAGGGGTGGGGAAACTTCCCTACGCGAACGCGATCCCTTCAACGCGAACGCGAGGCTCGAGCAGTTCCTACTTCGCGAACGTGAGCCGTTGTCTGCGAAAGCGAAGGCTTATGCAGCCTGACCCATCGCGAACGCGAAGGGTCTTTTGCGAACGCGATGCACATTTTCGCCCAGTTATTTTAAAGACTCAAAAACAGAACACTTACGGGATTTTATAAAAATTTCACAAACCTCTTCTTCTCCAAAGCTCTTAGGCGATTTTTGGAGCAATTCTTCACCATAATCTCTTGGGTAAGTAATCTTTAACTCATTTTCTTCAATTTTCATTAACACCCATTAGATTTCTAGGCTTAAATCATGAGATTAAGCGTAGAAAATTAGGGATTTGGATAGAGTTAGGGCTTTTTGATTAATTGTGATTTAGACCTCGTTTTGGGGTCGAATTCTGGAAATAATTATATATTTGGGCTCGTGGGTTGTGACGACCCGACCCGTCATCACGTGAGTTACCGCCCTGTTTCCCCCATTTTATTCTTCTTCATGTTTCATCATCGGTATTTGGTGTGTTAGAGTTGATTTGGGTTGGTTTTGGTAGGAAATGAGGCACTTAGCCTCTTTAAGGAAGGTATGTTTTGGAAAAAAGTCAACCGGACATTGACCTTTGTGTTAGAGGGCTCGGATATGAATTTCGATGATTCGGTTAGCTTCGGGGGATGATTTGACTTAGGAGTGTGATCAAAAGTGATTTTGGAGGTCCGGAGTAGAATTAGGCTTGAATTGGCAAAGTTAGGATTTTGGCGAATTCCGGTCGATAGGTGAGATTTTGATCCGGGGGTCGGAATGGAATTCCGAGAGTTGCAGTAGCTTCGTTAGGTGATTTGGGATGTGTGTGCAAAATTTCAGGTCATTCGGAGCTGTTTTGGTTGGGGCTTTGATCGAATGCGTGTTTCGGAAGTTTTGGAAGAACTTAGGCTTGAATTCGATGAGAAATGATGGTTTTAGTGTTGTTTGAGGTGTTTTTATGATTGGAACAAGTTTGAATGATGTTATAGGATGTGTTGGTATTTTTGGTTGAGGTCCCGGGGGCCTCAGGTGTGTTTCGGATGCCCAACGGGTCATTTTTGGGACTTGTTGACTGCTGGTTGCTGGTATCTGGTTTCCTTCTTCGCGAACGAGAGGGGAGACTCGCGAACGCGAAGAGGAAAATGGGAGGCTGTGATGTTGGCCTTCGCGAACGCGAAGGGTGAGTCGCGAACGCGAAGGAGTGGGTCAAGGTGCTACGCGAACGCGGGAGAGTAACCGCGAACGCGTAGAAGGAAAATTGGGCCTGGGGGCATTTGGCCTACGCGAACGCGAGACTTGCTACGCGAACGCGAAGGGCCTGGAAATTGGCCTTCGCGAACGCGATATACTGTACGCGAACGCGAAGAAGGAGGGGTCAGACCTGGGCAGAATGTTTTAAAACATTTCATCCGCGAACCCAACCCATTTTTCCACCATTTTTGGGCATTGTTAAGAGCTTTTGGACGGGGATTGAAGAGAGTTTCAACTGGGATCCATTGAAGGTAAGTTTTATGAGTTAAAAATATGATTTTATTGTAGAATCATCCTTGAAATTCATGAGAATATAGCCAAACTGTAAGAAATTAGGGCTTGAGTTTGAAATTCTAAATTTGAGATTTGAGGGGCCATTTGTGGTCCGATTTGAGAGATTTTGGTATGTATAGACTCGTGGCGAGATGAGGAATCCGGTGATGCTAATTTTCTGATTTTTTTCGAGAAGTGGGCCCGGGGTCTCGG
>NW_017670268.1:970564-1021054 GCF_001879085.1 Nicotiana attenuata | reverse complement strand
TTTGGGCTGTAATAGTTTTTATAGTATTGTGCCGAAAGGCTTATGTGATTTTAGACTGAGTATGGGATCGGACTGCACGCCGCAGTGGTATGACATTGATATTGATATGAGGCCGAGGGCCTGTTTGATGCCACGATATGGCTTATTATTGCGCTTGGGCCGTAAGGGGCCCCTCCCGGAGTCTGCACACCCCCAGTGAGCGCCGTCGACGTTAAATAAATGGAGCGGGCTGCACGGCCGCAGCGGGGTACTGGAGGTACCGGTTTATGTGTTGCATTGCATATTTAATTGTCATTTATTCTTATTCTGGTGTGACTTTATTATAATTGTTTTCAATGTTTACTGTATTATGCTATTGGTTCACGTTGTTGTATTTATAGCTTTGCTTTGTGTTTATTTAGGATTTCTTATCCTCAGACTTTATTTATATTTATTACTTTCTGAGTTGGAAGTACTCACAATACTCCCTGCACCTTGTGTGCAAATTCAGGTGTACCCACTGAGGCTGAGTGAGATCTTTCTCTGCCTAGCATCACATTCGGGAGATTCAAGGTAGCTGCAAATTGGCGTTCGCAGTCCTCATCTTCCTTCTATTTTATTTATCTGTTTTCCACATTTCTAGAGAAACATTATGTAGTAGGTTAATACTCATGCATTAGAGGCTCAGACTTGTGACACCAGAGCCGTGGGCTATTTAGTATTTTATTTTGGGGGTTTTCGGATGTTAGAAATTATTTCAGAGATTCCGCACTTAAATTGTTATTTTTACTTGTGAATATTTATTTATCCATCTAGGTTATTTGGTTAAGGTTGTGTAAATGGTCGGGCATGCCTAGCAGTGTGTTGGGCGCCATCACGACCGGGGTTTGGGTCGTGACATGGGTGAATGGGTGATTTGATTTTGGTCCGAACCTCGTGTTTTGACCAAGCGGGCCCGGGGTCTATTTTTGGGTTTTTGTAAAGAATGATTAGAAAGATATAATTAAGCATTGGAATTGGATTGTTTAGCATTTATTGATTTTATTGAATCAATTATGCATAGATGCGATTGTGTTGGAGCCAAATTCGAAAGGAAAGGCGGTATTTGAGGCTTGAGTTGGCCGTGGAAGTTTGAGGTAAGTGTTCGGTCTAACCTTAGCTTGAGGGATTAGGAGTTGAGTCCTATTTGCTATTTGATTCTTGTTGAGTACGACGTATAGGCATGGTGACGAGTATCTATACGTTGGTGTTGAGCATGACCGTGAGTCCTAAATTGATACTTGTTGTATTCTTAAATGATCCTACGAATGCTTTAGTGGGTGAATTCTTGATAATGAGTAAAGACTTAGTTTATTTTCGTGGAAGTTACTTATGATTGAGAAATGGTGATAACTGAGATGAGTAGGAGTTGAGTTAAGATTGGTTATAGCTGATTCTCCCTTGCCGGGACGTATATACTTGTACTGTTGAATTCCCTTGCCGGGATAGTGTAGTTTATTGTTGATCCCTTGTCGGGACTGTTATTATGATCACTGTTGATATTATATATGGATCGGGTTGCGCGCCGAAACATTATTATAAATATGTAGATCGGGTTGCACGCCGCAACAGACATTATATTGGATCGAGTTGCACGCCGCAACAGATATTATATTGGATCGGGTTGCACGCCGCAACAGATATTATATTGGATCGGGTTGCACGCCGCAACAGATATGATAAGGGATCAGGTTGCAAGCAAAATCTTAAATGATAAGGGATCGGGTTGCATGCTGCAACAGTAGTATTATTGCTTTGTTGTAGATATTGAACTGTCCTTCCATATTTTATTAAATTATTGTTGGATTTGATATGTTTCCCCGAAGCATGTAACCCCTCCCATTTAAACTGTTTATTTCTGTTTATTTTCCGCCATATATTATATAACTGTACAGGTTTATCTGGAGTCTGGTCCTAGCCTCGTCACTACCTCGCCGAGGTTAGGCCAGACACTTACCAGCACATGGGGTCGAATGTGTTGATACTACACTCTGCACTCTGTGCAGATACCGAGGCAGCACTGGGACAGCAGCAGTAGTTTGGGAGCCAGCCTTCAGTCCACCGAGACACCGAGGTAGCCCTGCAGGCGTCCGCAGGCCCGGCGTCTCCTCTATCTTTTATTATGTTTTGTTATCTCTTGTATTCGAGACAGACAGTGTTACTTTCTTTCAAACAGTTGTATGTAGTAATCTTAGTAGTCCGTGAATGATGTGACACCAGTTTCTGGGTAGAGGCTTATGTGGGTTTCCTTATCATTTTGGTTCATTTTGTCTAAGTCTTTCGCTTAAATCTCATATTTCGTTGTTATTTAAATGTTTATCGCTTGCTAATATATGTTGTAAAAAGGATTAAAACAAAGGAGTTAAGAATTCATAATTTCGTGGCTTGCCTAGCTTCTACAAGTAGGCGCCCATCACGACTCCCGAGGGTGGGAAATCCGGATCGTGACAGAGTAGTGACTTGAACAGTTGCTAGAAGATAACAGTATACTTTTATTGTCTTTGAATTGCGTGTTACAACGTATCAGATCAGTGANATTCGACGCACGAGGAGGTCGATTTGAGAAGCAAAGGCATAGCGAGCTAGGATTTTGGCCGGCTTGAGGTTAGTAATAAATGTAAATGCTGTGTTGAGGGTTTGAAACCCCAAATTTGCACAACGTAGTGCTATGTGAGGTGACTTGCACGCCGGATAACGGGCGTGGGGTAGAGCACCGTCAGGGATTGTGACTTGGTCTGTCTCGCTTAATAAAATTGATACCTATTTGATTGTAGATTTGTAATATCCTTATAAAAATGGATTAATTGTCATAATTGGGCTTCGTGCCAACTACTTGAATCCTTCAGGGATTGTTTTTAAATGGTTTCTTACCATATTTATAAATATTAAACTCAGTTCGGGCATTCGATACTGTATTTGAAAACTCAGCCATTTTTCTTAAAATTAGAAATCAAGTTAATATTTTTAAATGAAGTTTGGGCTGAATATTTTTATACTATTGTGTGATTTTTGGACTGAGTATGGGATCGGGCTGCACGCCGCAGCAGTATTAGAATGATATTGATATGAGGCCAATGGCCTGTTTGATGCCACGAGATGGCTTATTATTGCGCTTGGGCCGTAAGGGGCCCCTCCCGGAGTCTGCACACCCCCAGTGAGCGCCGTGGACGTTAAATAAATGGAGCGGGCTGCACGGCCGCAGCGGGGTACTGGAGGTACCGGTTTATGTGTTGCATTGCATATTTAATTGTCATTTATTCTTATTCTGGTGTGACTTTATTATAATTGTTTTCAATGTTTACTGTATTATGCTATTGGTTCACGTTGTTGTTTTTATAGCTTTGCTTTGTGTTTATTTAGGATTTCTTATCCTCAGACTTTATTTATATTTATTACTTTCTGAGTTGGAAGTACTCACAATACTCCCTGCACCTTGTGTGCAGATTCAGGTGTACCCACTGAGGCTGAGTGAGATCTTTCTCTGCCTAGCATCACTTTCGGGAGATTCAAGGTAGCTGCAAATTGGCGTTCGCAGTCCTGATCTTCCTTCTATTTTATTTATCTGTTTTCCACATTTCTAGAGAAATATTATGTAGTAGGTTAATACTCATGCATTAGAGGCTCAGACTTGTGACACCAGATCCGTGGGCTATTTAGTATTTTATTTTGGGGTTTTTCGGATGTTAGAAATTATTTCAGAGATTCCGCACTTAAATTGTTATTTTTACTTGTGAATATTTATTTATCCATCTAGGTTATTTGGTTAAGGTTGTGTAAATGGTCGGGCTTGCCTAGTAGTGTGTTGGGCGCCATCACGACCGGGGTTTGGGTCGTGACAAGGTGGTATCAGAGCCTAGGTTAATTTGTCTCGCGAGTCATGAGCCGATTTAGTAGAGTCTTGTGGATCGGTACGGAGACGTCTGTACTTATCCTCGAGAGGCTGCAGAACCTTTAGGAAAACTTCACATTCTTGAATTCCTATCGTGCGTCCTTGATTCAGCTTGAAAAGAAACTCTTGAAATTCCTTCCACGTGTTCGTACGCGCGCATGAGCGCTCAGTATCAGACATGCCTTAATAGCTTGTGATTCCCCGATCGAGGGGCGAGATGTGATCTCTGTGAGTTGATGTTGGGCCAGTCTGGTGGACTTGAGGCCGGATTTTTGCCTATGGCTTGAGCACCAAGATGCTGATTACGTGAGTTGTGTTTTGAACTTATACGTTCGGTATTGTCCCTATTAGTGGGAACGACGGTTGGGTAGTTATGTGATGAGTACGTTAGCACTGCGAGAGGTATCTATATGACTTGGAAGTGGCGAGGAAGGCCTACTGGATGATAGATGCACTATTAAGTGTATGATCTCCATTGTGAATGGATGTGTAACCCCGAGTTATGGGCGTGTGAAGAATCTTTTCAAGGCTCCTAGTTGGGAGTGAAGTAAGTTGCATGTTGCGGTATGAGTTCAGACTCAGGAAGGCTAAGTAACTGTGTGATATGTATAATGGTGGAAGATATGCAGAAATATTATATTGAGGCGAAAACAGGTGGATTATCTCCTACGGAGTGTTCTAAAGTGGTGTGATCCTTATGTGTACGTTAGGATATCTCATTTACAAGTGAAGGAAATGTGTCAAAATCTAAATTGGTCGCTTAGAGAGTGGGTGTATTTGTCGCTAAGGTGAAGGTGAGAATTGCAGAAGAGTTAAATTCTAACCGATCTTTGTTTTCACAAGCTTATAAGGGATTGGAGTTAATCTCACTATGATATTATGACAGCAATAGAGTACATGCGCATGATTTATTGAGTGCGTTTTGATCTATGGCTTCGAGCCAAGTTGGGGAGTTGCTGTTGATTAAGTTTATTGCACGGCTAAGTGTTATGTTGGTTCCAGTTTGAGGCGCTTTGGTGAGTTAGTTATGGCTTACGGAGATTGGGGTCGAGGATGGCTGTGAAGAAATTTATTTTTATTTTCAAAGGTTATACGGTACCTCGTATCTGTGTGAGAGTCACAGGATGTCTTAAGTTGCTGTTAGTAAAGAGTGCTCGGTGCATAGAGTAGGAAGATGCTTGCTCGTATTGTGACGAGGTCATATCTTGCGGTGTCAGAGTGCTAATGAGGCACGGGTGGTTCTGTTCGTTGGATCAGGCTAAATGTAGTTAAATAGAGTAAATGACTCTCGAGAATGGTACTAATGTGGTCGAGATTCTACATATGACAATTGGGTATCTTAAATTTGTATATGTGATTAGAAACTGAGTCTCCATTGGGAGAGGCCAAGATGTGTAATTTTTCTATATCAATTGTGGGCTTCTATGTAGCACTATCAGGAAGGTGCAGGTAATGGCTCGGAATTCGTAGAATATTTTATGATGTTTTGACTTGCGAGGTAGCAGTTGGAAGGTACGAAATGGTTCGTGGGATATGAGACAGCATGGTCTCGTGATTCAAGTCACTCGGGATGAGTGCAGATAGATGGTGTTATATGTTGAATGCAGTTGCCATTATTCCTAAGGAATCAGGGTAAGTCGAAAGAAGATGGATTGGTTAGCCATTTATCTGATGGCATATTGGTGGTAGAGATCAATTCCTTCAGCATGATCAAGTTACGCGTGTGATTTGTGGCGGTACAGGTGAGGCATGTCGTCTGTGGTAATTGATGCTATTTGATGTTTTAGACGTCAATACCACACAAGAGGGGAGTGATTTGTGTGGTACCTAATTTTCGCACTAGAAGAACCTAGTTCTTCTAGGTGTTCTAACTTCTACTGTTTGCGGAATTAAAATACAGAAATAAAGAACACAGAGATTTTTACGTGGAAAACACCTGGCTCAAAAGGTGAAAAAACCACGACCTACTACTCAGTAGGATTTTCCCAAACTTCCACTAAACTTCAATGAGCCAAAAACAGCATTTACAAAACTCTTTGTAAACCTAAGGATTAACTCTAATCCAAATGTAGCACACAGCCTCAACTGTTGCGACACTTTCAAGTTAACTCTAACTTGAATACTCAATGCACCTAACACAATTGCTTCTAAGAAAGCTGGAAAGGTAGAATGTTAAAACACCTACTACAATTGAACTAGAAATAAAGGAAGACACAATGGAATTGGTTCTTCACACTTAGTTCTTGTAGCTTCAGATTTGCACACTTGTATCACACACAAATTGCTTGCAACAATCGCCTAGCTCTTTTGCTCTCAATTTGGTTTAACTTCAGCTTATGTGCAATCATCTGTAAAAGAGAACAATCGTTATATTTATAGATTTAGTAATCAGAGTTTGATAAGAACTCGAATTGTGGATCCTTTGACAATTCGAGTCCAAGAACAACTCTAACTCCTAATCCATATTCTTGATCCGGATGTAATTCTCTTTTCATAAGGAGACTTCAACTCCTTATCCTATATGCAATCTTTTCGATCAGTTCAGAAGATATTCATCAAGATATTGCTGCTTGATCTTAAGGACTTATCTTCTTCACGTGCATCTCATGTGTATGGGCCATAACAACTGTGTCTCCTTAGATGAACATGGTCCTTCACTGAGTTCGTTTGTCATTCTTCAAAACTTCAACTGATCTTGGGCCAACACTATTCAAGAGTATTCCATTGTTATGGGCCTGTTATGTGTAGGCGGATCCCGAAAGGGTTATGGTGGGTTAGACCCCTACTTAGAGATTTGCATATTCTACGGTTATGAGGATTCACCTGTGTGTTGCTATGGTTCTCCTGAAGTGAGTCAAGTGGAAAATTTTATATGATGAAGTGATAATCTAATAGTGGTTCCGAAGCTTTGATGAAAAGCGTGTCCTATCGTAGGTTGGCATGTTGGGTGCAATGAGTGGTATGGAATTTGAAGTGAAGATAGAGGTAACAGCTCTGTATGGACAAGGATGTCACGAGCTCGGATGAGCAGGGAAGTAGCTTCGACGTTTAAGGTAAGTCGGTATTGTCTTCAGCGTCACCTGAGAATGGTGTTTTGTGAAAAGGCTTTGCATCCTGGTTAATAATTCTTGATCGCTTTTCAGTGT
Organism: Nicotiana attenuata; assembly: GCF_001879085.1. NCBI lineage: Eukaryota > Viridiplantae > Streptophyta > Magnoliopsida > Solanales > Solanaceae > Nicotiana > Nicotiana attenuata. The sequence continues at coordinate 1,014,001 of NW_017670268.1, read as the reverse complement.
TAGTGCGGCCGATGGTTTGGAGGTACGACCCAGTTATCTGTAATGGTAGGTTGTGGGAGGGTGTCCCACAGGAAGCGTGTGTAAGTATGGCAGTTAGTCACTTGATTGATTGAAGACTTGAACCAAGTATAAAGGTTGTGTTAATATCGTTGAATTGAGAATATATGCCCGGAGGGCACTCAGTCTATTGAGTTGTGGACTAGGATGATTCCTCCGACTTTGATGGATGTTCCTATGTGTTACAAGCGGAAGATGAGTTGTTAGGGACCTTTGAAAGGTAATTAACCTAGTTCAGTGTGATCAGAATCGGCTTGAGGTCGATGGATGGATTCAAACGTGAATATGGGCTCTATGTCAGGCCAAANGCTTGAGGGATTAGGAGTTGAGTCCTATTTGCTATTTGATTCTTGTTGAGTACGACGTATAGGCATGGTGACGAGTATCTATACGTTGGTGTTGAGCATGACCGTGAGTCCTAAATTGATACTTGTTGTATTCTTAAATGATCCTACGAATGCTTTAGTGGGTGAATTCTTGATAATGAGTAAAGACTTAGTTTATTTTCGTGGAAGTTACTTATGATTGAGAAATGGTGATAACTGAGATGAGTAGGAGTTGAGTTAAGATTGGTTATAGCTGACTCTCCCTTGCCGGGACGTATATACTTGTACTGTTGAATTCCCTTGACGGGATAGTATAGTTTATTGTTGATCCCTTGCCGGGACTGTTATTATGATCATTATTATATATATGTGGATCGGGTTGCACGCCGCAACAGATATTATATTGGATCGGGTTGCACGCCGCAACAGATATTATATTGGATCGGGTTGCACGCCGTAACATTGTTATATATATGTGGATCGGGTTTTACGCCGCAACAATGTTAAATGATAAGGGATCGGGTTACGCGCCGCAACAGTAGTATTATTATTTTTCTGTAGATATTGAACTGTCTTTCCATATTTTATTAAATTTCTGTTGGATTTGATATGTTTCCCGAAGCATGTACCCCCTCCATTTAAACTGTTTATTCCTTTTTATTTTCCGCCATGTATTATATAACTGCACAGGTTTATCTGGAGTCTGGTCCTAGCCTCGTCACTACCTCGTCGGGGTTAGGCCAGACACTTACCAGCACATGGGGTCGGTTGTGCTAATACTACACTCTGCACTCTGTGCAGATACCGAGGCAGCACTGGGACAGCAGCAGTAGTTCGGGAGCCAGCCTTCACTCCACCGAGACACCGAGGTAGCCCCTGCAGGCGTTCGCAGGCCCGGCGTCTCCTCTATCTTTTTGCGTTCTGTTATCTCTTGTATTCGAGACAGACAGTGTTACTTTTTTTCAAACAGTTGTATGTAGTAATCTTAATAGTCCCTGAATGATGTGACACCAGTTTCTGGGTAGAGGTATATATGGATTTCCTTGTCATTTTGGTTCATTTGACTAAGTCTTCCGCTTAAATCTCGTATTCCGTTGTTATTTAAATGTTTATCTCTTGCCTAGCTTCTACGAGTAGGCACCATCACGACTCCCGAGGGTGGGAAATTCGGGTCGTGACAAGTTGGTATCAGAGCTCTAGGTTACATAGGTTTCACAATTCACGGACAAGCTTAGTAGAGTCTGAGGGATCGATACGGAGACGTCTGTATTTATCCCCCAAAGGCTACAGAGTTAGGAAAACCTCACATTTGTTCTTTCTTGTCGTGCGGTTTGGTTTCTCAATGCTAATTGAAGTTCTACTCTGTTCTTTCGCAGATGGCGAGAACACGCGCTTCCTCATCTACCGATCAACAGCCTGAGCCCCCAGCAGCAGCTCCCACTAGGGGCAGAGGGCGAGGCCGAGGCCGTGCTAGAGGCCGAGGCAGGGGCAGAGCTCAGCCCAAGGCAGCAGCACCCGTAGCGGAGCCTCAGGTTGATTTTGATGATGAGGTTCCAGCCCCAGCAGTTCCAGTGGACCCAGCTCAGGTCCCAGAGGGGTTTATTGCTACCCCAGTTCTTCAAGATGCTCTGGTCCTTCTAGTGGGCCTTATGGAGAGTGTCACCAGGGCAGGTTTGCTCCCTGTAGCACCAGCCATCTCTCAGGCTGGAGGAGGAGCCCAGACTCCTGCTACTCGCACTCTGGAGCAGGTAGCTCCCTAGTTTCAGACTTCAGCAGCTCAGCCAGTTGGAGCGGTTCAGCCGGGTGTGGTAGCTCAGACCGGCGATGGTGCAGCCATGTCTGCCGATGCTTTGTGGAGATTGGACAGGTTTACCAAGCTCTTCACTACTACCTTCAGCGGTGCATCTACTGAGGATCCCCAGGATTATCTGGACAGCTGTCACGAGGTTCTTCGGAACATGGGTATTATTGAGACCAATGGGGTTGATTTTGCTACATTTCGCTTGTCTGGATCCGCCAAGACTTGGTGGAGGGATTATTGCTTAGCTAGACCAGCAGGATCGCCAGCCTTGACCTGGGAGCAGTTCACACAGCTATTTCTGGAGAAGTTTCTCCCTATTACACAGCGAGAGGCCTATCGGAGGCAGTTCGAGCGCCTTCAGCAGGGATCCATGACTGTCACCCAGTACGAGACCAGATTCATAGATTTGGTTCGCCATGCCCTTATTATACTTCCCACTGAGTGGGAGAGAGTGAGACGGTTTATTGATGGACTCATTCAGCCGATTCGTCTCCAGATGGCTAGAGAGGCTGGGAGTGAGATATCCTTCCAGGAGGCGGCCAATGTGTCCCGAAGAGTTGAGATGGTACTATCATAGGGGGTGGTCATGGAGCGGATAAGAGGCCCCGTCATTCAGGGAGATTCAGTGGTACCTCATCTGGAGGTAGAGATTCATATGGTAGAGGCCATCCTCCTAGGCCCTTTCAGTCAGCCCTTCAGGTTTCTCACGGTGCTTCAGGTGGTCGTGGTTCTCGCATGCAATATTCTGATCAGCAGCCCCACAGTGCACCACCAGCTCCCATCAGTGCACCACCGATCCAGAGTTTTCGGGGAGGTCATTCAAGTTGCCAAGGTCAGTCTCAGTTTTCTCAGCTGCAGCATTCTGGTGGATGTTATGAGTGTGGTGAGTATGGTCATATCCGGAGGGCTTGTCCGGGGTTAGTGGGTACTCAGTCGCAGCAGCAGGGTTCCCGTGTTATGATTCAGAGACCAGATGTTCCGCAGACCGCTCAGCCAGCTACGAGCGGGGGTAGAGGTGCTAGAGGTGGAGGTAGAGGATTTAGAGGTGGAGCTCAGACCGCCAGAGGTGGAGGCCAACCAACTGTAGGCCATCCCAGAGAGGTAGTCCAGGGTGGTGGGGCCCAGCCCCGATTTTATGCTCTTCCAGCCAGGCCCGAGGCTGAGGCTTCAGATGCGGTTATCACAGGTACTGTTCTGGTTTGTGATAGAGATGCTTCAGTGTTATTTGATCCAGAGTCTACATACTCGTATGTGTCATCTTATTTTGCACCGTATCTGGTTATGCCTAGTGATTCCCTGAGTGTCCCTGTATATGTGTCTACACCGGTGGGTGATTCTATTATGGTAGATCGAGTCCATCGTTCTTGTATTGTGGTGATTGGGGGTCTTGAGACTCGTGTAGATTTGCTTCTTCTGGACATGGTCGATTTTGATGTCATATTAGGGATGGACTGGTTATCACCTTACCATGCTATCTTGGACTGTCATGCCAAGACTGTGACCTTAGCTTTGCCGGGTTTGCCTCGTTTAGAGTGGAGAGGGACCTCTGGTCATTCTACCCGCAGTGTTATCTCGTATGTGAAGTCTCGGCGTATGGTCGAGAAGGGGTGTTTGGCCTATTTGGCTTATGTTCATAATTTTAGTGCTGAGGTCCCTTCTGTTGATTCTGTGCCCATTGTCCGGGAGTTCCCTGAGGTATTTCCTTCAGACCTGCCGGGTATGCCACCCGACAGGGATAATGACTTTTGCATTGATTTGGCTCCGGGAACTCAGCCCATTTCTATCCTGCCGTATCGTATAGCCCCGCCGGAGTTGAAAGAGTTGAAGGAGCAGTTGCAAGACTTGCTTGAGAAAGGTTTCATTAGACCCAATGTTTCGCCTTTGGGTGCGTCGGTGTTGTTTGTTAAAAAGAAGGATGGGTCAATGAGAATGTGTATTGATTATCGGCAATTGAACAAGGTAACGGTCAAGAATAAGTATCCGCTGCCGAGGATTGATGATTTGTTCGACCAGCTTCAGGGGCCAAGGTATTTTTCAAGATTGACTTGAGATCTGGCTACCATTAGTTGAGGATTAGGGCATCCGATGTCCCTAAGACAGCTTTCCGCACTCGGTACGGGCATTATGAGTTCTTGGTTATGTCATTTGGCTTGAAAAATGCCCTAGCAGCTTTTATGGACTTGATGAACCGAGTGTTTAGTCCTTATTTGGATACGTTCGTGATAGTCTTCATTGATGATATTTTGATATATTCCCGCAGCCGGGAGGAGCACGAGCAGCATCTTAGAGTGGTTCTTCAGACTTTGAGGGATAGTCAGTTGTATGCCATGTTTTCGAAGTGTGAGTTCTGGTTGAGTTCAGTTGCATTCCTGGGTCATGTTGTGTCAGCAGAGGGTATTCAGGTTGATCCGAAGAAGATTGAGGCAGTCAAGAACTGGCCTAGACCAGCATCAGCTACAGAGATTCGGAGTTTCTTAGGATTGGCAGGCTACTATCGTCGGTTCGTGGAGGGGTTTTCATCTATCGCAGCCCCGATGACAAGGTTGACCCAGAACGTTGCCCAGTTCAGGTGGTCGGACGAGTGTGAGGCGAGCTTTCAGAAGCTCAAGACAGCTCTGACTACGGCACCGGTGTTGGTTTTGCCCACAGGTTCCGGGCCTTATACAGTTTATTGTGATGCATCTCGTATTGGACATGGTGCAGTGTTGATGCAGGATGGCAAAGTCATTGCCTACACTTCGCGGCAGTTGAAGATCCATGAGAGAACTATCCGGTTCATGATTTGGAGTTAGCAGCCATTGTCCACGCGTTGATGATTTGGAGGCATTATCTGTATGGCGTGGCATGCGAGGTGTTCACGGATCATAAGAGTCTTCAGTATTTGTTCAAGCAAAAGGAGTTGAATTTGAGGCAGAGGAGGTGGTTGGAGTTGTTGAAAGATTATGATATCACCATTTATATCATCCGGGAAAGGCCAATGTGGTGGCCGATGCTTTAAGTAGGAAGTCAGCCAGTATGGGCAGTCTTGCTTATATTCCGGTCAATGAGAGACCACTTGCTTTGGATGTTCAGGCTTTAGCCAATCAATTCGTGAGACTGGATGTTTCTGAGCCCAGTCGTGTGTTAGCTTGCACGGTCGCTCGTTCTTCATTATTGGAGCGTATCCGTGATCGGCAGTATGACGATCCCCGTTTGTGTGTCCTTAGAGACACGGTGCAGCGCGGAGGTGACAAGCATGTTACCTTAGATGATGATGGAGTTTTGAGATTTCAGGGTCGAGTTTGTGTGCCTAATGTGGATGGACTCCGAGAGTTGATTTTAAAGGAGGCCCATAGCTCCCGGTACTCTATACATCCGGGCGCCGCAAAGATGTGTCACGATTTGCGGCAGCATTATTGGTGGCGTAGGATGAAGAAGGATATTGTTGCATATGTAGCTCGGTGTTTGAATTGTCAGTAGGTTAAGTACGAGCATCAGAGGCCTGGTGGTTTATTTCAGAGGATTGAGCTTCCCGAGTGGAGGTGGGAGCGGATCACTATGGACTTTGTTACTGGACTCCCGCAGACTCGGAAGAAGTTCGACGCAGTATGGTCATTGTTGATAGGCTGACCAAGTCAGCGCATTTCATTCTTGTGGCAGTCTCCTATTCTTCTGAGAGGTTAGCTGAGATCTATATCCGGGAGATTGTTCGCCTTCATGGTGTGCCCGTGTCTATCATTTCGGACCGAGGTACGCAATTTACCTCGCGCTTCTGGAGAGTAGTTCAGCGAGAGTTGGGCACGCGGGTTGAGTTGAGCACAGCATTTCATCCCCAGACGGACGGACAGTCCGAGCGGACTATTCAGATATTGGAGGATATGCTCCAAGCTTGTGTCATTGACTTTGGAGGCTCGTGGGATCAGTTTTTGCCTTTAGCAGAGTTCGCCTACAACAACAGCTACCAGTCGAGTATCCAGATGGCTCCTTATGAGGCTTTATATGGTAGGCGGTGTCGGTCTCCGGTTGGATGGTTTGAGCCGAGAGAGGCTCGGTTGTTGGGTACGGATCTGGTTCAAGAGGCCTTGGACAAGGTCAGGAATATTCAGGATAGGCTTCGTACAACTCAGTCCAGGCAAAAGAGTTATGCAGACCGCAAGGTTCGAGATGTGGCTTTTATGGTCGGTGAGCGGGTATTACTCCGAGTGTCGCCTATGAAGGGCGTGATGAGATTCGGGAAGAAGGGCAAGCTTAGCCCTAGGTTCATTGGTCCATTTGAGATTCTTGATCGAGTGGGAGAGGTGGCTTATAGACTTGCATTGCCGCCGAGCTTATCAGCCGTGCACCCAGTGTTTCATGTGTCCATGCTCTAGAAATATCACGGCGATCCATCCCACGTGTTAGATTTCAGCACTGTCCAGTCTTACGAGGAGGAGCCGGTGGTTGTTCTAGACCGGCAGGTTCGTCATTTGAGGTCGAAGAGTTTTCCTTCTGTTCGTGTTCAGTGGAGAGGTCAGCCTGCTGAGGCATCAACCTGGGAGTCCGAGTCCGATATGCGGAGCCGTTATCCCCATCTTTTCCCCGACTCAGGTACTTCCTTCTTATGGCCGTTCGAGGACGAATGGTTGTTTTAGAGGTGGAGAATGTGATGACCCAAAAGGGTCATCACTTGTTTTTAAACTACATTCTGTGATTCCGAGGCCCTGAAGACCTCACTTAGCATTACCTCGATTTGCGTGTGCAGTCCGGGCGCGTAGCCGGAAAGCCTAAATGTGAAAGTCTGTGAAAAATGATAAGTTTTGACTATAAAATGAATAAATTTGACTTCGGTTAACGTTTTGGGTAAACGGACCCGGACCCGTGATTTGACGGTCCCGGAGGGTCCGTAGGAAAATATGCAGCCTGACCCATCGCGAACGCGAAGGGTCTTTCGCGAACGCGATGCATATTTTCGCCCAGTTATTTTAAAGACCCAAAAACAGAACACTTACGGGATTTTATAAAAATTTCACAAACCTCTTCTTCTCCAAAGCTCTTAGGCGATTTTTGGAGCAATTCTTCACCATAATCTCTTGGGTAAGTAATCTTTAACTCATTTTCTTCAATTTCCATTAACACCCATTAGATTTTTAGGCTTAAATCATGAGATTAAGGGTAGAAAATTAGGAATTTGGGTAGAGTTAGGGCTTTTCGATTCATTGTGATTTAGACCTCGTTTTGGGATCGAATTCTGGAAATAATTATATATTTGGGCTCGTGGGTGAATAGGTGATTTGATTTTGGTCCGAACCTCGTGTTTTGACCAAGCGGGCCCGGGGTCAATTTTTGGGTTTTTGGGAAGAATAGAAAGCTATAATTAAGCATTGGAATTGGATTGTTTAGCATTTATTGATGTTATTGAATCAATTATGCATAGATACGATTGTGTTGGAGCCAAATTCGAAAGGAAAGGCGGTATTTGAGGCTTGAGTTGGCCGTGGAAGTTTGAGGTAAGTGTTCGGTCTAACCTTAGCTTGAGGGATTAGGAGTTGAGTCCTATTTGCTATTTGCTTCTTGTTGAGTACGACGTATAGGCATGGTGACGAGTATCTACACGTTGGTGTTGAGCATGACCGTAAGTCCTAAATTGATACTTGTTTTATTCTTAAATGATCCTACGAATGCTTTAGTGCGTGAATTCTTGATAATGAGTAAAGACTTAGTTTATTTTCGTGGAAGTTACTTATGATTGAGAAATGGTGATAACTGATATGAGTAGGAGTTGAGTTAAGATTGGTTATAGCTGAGTCTCCCTTGCCGGGACGTATATACTTGTACTGTTGAATTCCCTTGCCGGGATAGTGTAGTTTATTGTTGATCCCTTGCCGGGACTGTTATTATGATCATTATTATATATATGTGGATCGGGTTGCACGCCGCAACATTGTTATATATATGTGGATCGGGTTGCACGCTGCAACAATGTTAAATGGTAAGGGATCGGGTTACGCGCCGCAACAGTAGTATTATTGCTTTGTTGTAGATATTGAACTGTCCTTCCATATTTTATTAAATTTCTGTTGGATTTGATATGTTTCCCGAAGCATGTACCCCCTCCCATTTAAACTGTTTATTCCTGTTTATTTTTCGCCATGTATTAAATAACTGCAAAGGTTATCTCGAGTCTGGTCCTAGCCTCGTCACTACCTCGCCGGGGTTAGGCCAGACACTTACCAGCACATTGGGTCGGTTGTGCTGATACTACACTCTGCACTCTGTGCAGATACCGAGGCAGCACTGGGACAGCAGCAGTAGTTCGGGAGCCAGCCTTCAGTCCATCGAGACACCGAGGTAGCCCTGCAGGCGTCCGCAGGCCCGGCGTCTCCTCTATCTTTTATTGCGTTCTGTTATCTCTTGTATTCGAGACAGACAGAGTTACTTTCTTTCAAACAGTTGTATGTAGTAATCTTAGTAGTCCGTGAATGATGTGACACCAGTTTCTGGGTAGAGGCATATGTGGATTTCCTTATCAGTTTGGTTCATTTTGACTAAGTCTTCCGCTTAAATCTCATATTCCGTTGTTATTTAAATATTTATCGCTTGTTAATATATATTGTAAAAAGGATTAAAACAAAAGTTAAGAATTCATAATTTCGTGGCTTGCCTAACTTCTACGAGTAGGCGCCATCACGACTCCCGAGGGTGAAATATCTGGATCGTCACCGATAGTCAATTTTGTCATGATGTTGCACCGGGTCAACAATTAAATGATGAATATATGAATGCTCTTTATCCTAATAAAACTATTGATGAAAATGATGAGGAAAATGATAATTTAGATGAAACGCAACCGGATTTAGATGATACACCTACTAGTCATAACCCAACTGATAATAATCCAAATGATTCCCCGCCTGACCCTCCTGTAGTAACCCCTACTTTTAATAGACAACATTCTAAACGGCCCGAAACATCTCTTGTTTGGCACTTTTTTACTCAACCAAGAGAACAAAATAAGGCTAAGTGTAAAACTTGTGGGTCTTTGATGGCTCATAAATATACTGGAGACCGTAGCGGTACGGGTAGTTTGACTAGACACATAAAGAAACACCCTAGAGATAAAGCTAGATATCTTCGAATGAAAGCTGCGCAAGAGGGGAGAAGTGTAGGTACTAAGGTTAACCCTAGTACCGGGTCAAATCTAGTTCAACGAGGAATTAACACTATTACCGGTGGCATTTTATATTACGATCCAAATAAAGATCGTGAATAATTGGTAAAACTGGTTACTGTTATGTGCTTACCCTATAGTTTTCCTTCTAACACTTACTTTGTGCATTATATTAGAAGAGTTTATAATCCTACTTATAAAGGATGGCCTCGCGCAACCGTAAAGAGCGATATTTATAAATACAAACATGAATATGAACAATATTTGCGCTATTTATTTACTCATATAGATTGTCGCATTGCTATTACTACTGATATTGGTAGAAGTGGTAATGACTGTGATTATTTTACTGTAACCACTCATTGGATTGATGAGGAATCGAAAATGCAAAAGCGCATTATTGCTTATAGAATAATTAATTCACGTCACACATGTAAGTTTATTGCTAACAAAATTGCAGATATTTGTAGATATTTTGCATTAGAGATAAAATAATTTCAGTTTCTATGGATAATGCTTCTAGTAACACTAATGCTATAGGCTTGCTTACAACTACACTAAATCCTGCATTTAGTAATATGTTCCATGTTAGATGTATTTGTCATATTTACCATTTAATCGTCGGTGATGGTATGAAAATTTTAAATGTGAAAATTGAAAAGGTTAAAATGGCTCTTAATTGGCTTTTTTATTCAAACCGTAAAAGTAGACTTAGAGAATATTTTAAAAAATGTGATGAATTTGACCTTAGAGATAGAAAGGTTCCTAAAGCTTGTCCGACTAGATAGAATTACATGTACGAAAGTTTAGTTGTTGCATATGAATATAGAAACCCAATAAACGCAACGTTTAATGCTCGTGTTGGTGGTGAAGATGATGATGAGCACCTTACAAATCAGGATTGGACTAATGTTAAAATTCTTGTAGATTTTTTAGAACAATTTCATGTTGCTACAAATGAATTGTCACTACCCAAAATCCACTAAGGGTCGCGATGGCGCCGGACACCACCGTCAGGCAAGCCAACCCAAAATACTTAGTTAAATTCTCATTTTTATACTCTTGAAAACTGGGACTTTTCTTCAAATTTACCAATTTAAAAGATAATCGTCTCAATCAAATCAAAATAATAAGCAGTTGATACAAAAATACTTTACAACCATCGTAGAACCCAGTGTCACAAGTGCATGAGCAATTTCTAAGAAAAACTCGAATAAAGTACAACAGCTGTCCGGGATACAATTGGACAGAAAATAAATAAAATTCTGAGAGAGACTATACTAGCTGCGAGTCGCCTCAAGGAAATACAGCTCACCTAGTCTCCGTGTCAACCATGCTGCTATGCCCACTAGGCCACTAGAGATGCATGTGCCTATGCAACAAAAATGCACAGAAGTATAGTATGAGTGCAAAAACAACGTGTACTCAGTAAGTATCCCGCCTAATCTCGAAGAAGTAGAGACGAGATGGCAACTTCGACACTTACTAAAGGTCCAGTAATAATATTATTAATGCGATGAATCACAGATTTATTAAGAACGACAATAAATTCAAATGAGTTACGAAACAGGTAAAAGTTCCTTTTTATTAAAAGTCTCCGGATTCATAATCCATTAATTAACAATTATCTCAAGTCAGGGAGAGCAGATATCAATATCAATAAATCTCAAGGCAAATACAAGCATGTGCAACTCATGCCGAGGTCGTACGGCCCGATCCAACATAAATGTAAATTGTGCACTGCCGAAGGTCGGACGGCGCGAACCATAGATGCATCTATTACCCCGCTCGCGAATCATACATGCGACGCGGTCAAATTTAAATAAACAATCACCCTGCTCGCGTACCATACATGCGACGCAGGTACACATAGAAACACATGATCAACAGCAAATTAAGAATTTTACGGGGAATATTTATCCCATTAGAAGCCAATTCTCTTTTAATGATTTAAGGAACAAGTTTAATCCTCTTAGAAATTCATTTACCAGTTCGATAAGATTTAAGCAATTCATACTGTCAATGACATTACAAGTATTCCAAGTATAGCATGCTTTTTGGGTCCTAGACTACCCGGACTTACACATATAAGTAGCTACGCACGGACTCTCGTCACCTCGTGCGTACGTAGCCCCCACAAATAGGAACACATAACCAATTATTTCACCTATGGGGACAATTCCCTCTTACAAGGTTACAAAGGAGACTCACCTCGCTCCGAAGATCCATAACCGGCCTTCCACGCCCTTCCGAAAACTCAAATTGATGCACAACGCTCCAAAACTAGCCAATAGTTATGCAAATCCATTAATATACGATAAACCACTCATATTAATCCAATTTATAACAATTCCTAAACCCGATCGGAAAGTTGACAAAAACTCCCTCGGGCCCACGTGCCCGGATTTCCAAAATTTTCGAAGAATAAGTTTACCCATAGCCTCACTAACTCAAATATATAATTTTCTCTTAATTCCATACCCAAAATCGTGGTCAAATTCCAAGAATGTAAATTTCTAGGTCTTTCTACCAAAATCCCAAATTTCTACCAATTTACATGCTAAAATCTATACATAANCAACAATTAAATGATGAATATATGAATACTCTTTATAGTAGTCGAACTATCGATGAAAATGATGAGGAAAATGATAATTTAGATGAAACGCAACCGGATTTAGATGATACACCTACTAGTCCTGTTGTTAACCCAACTGATAATAATCCAAATGATGCCCCGCCTGACCCTCCTGTAGTAACCCCTACTTTTAATAGACAACCTTCTAAACGGCAAGAAACATCTCTTGTTTGGCACTTTTTTACTCAACTAAGAAAACAAAATAAGGCTAAGTGTAAAACTTGTGGGATTTGATGGCTCATAAATATACTGGAGACCGTAGCGGTACGGGTAGTTTGACTAGACACATAAAGAAACACCCTAGAGATAAAGCTAGATATCTTCGAATGAAAGCTGCGCAAGAGGGGAGAAGTGTAGGTACTAAGGTTAACCCTAGTACCGGGTCAAATCTAGTTCAACGAGGAATTAACACTATTACCGGTGGCATTTTATATTACGATCCAAATAAAGATCGTGAAGAATTGGCAAAAATGGTTACTGTTATGTGCTTACCCTATAGTTTTCCTTCTAACCCTCACTTTGTGTATTATATTAGAAGAGTTTATAATCCTACTTATAAAGGATGGCCTCGCGCAACCGTAAAGAGCGATATTTATAAATACAAACATGAATATGAACAATATTTGCGCTATTTATTTACTCATATAGATTGTCGCATTGCTATTACTACCGATATTGGTAGAAGTGGTAATGACTGTGATTATCTTACTGTAACCACTCATTGGATTGATGAGGAATGGAAAATGCAAAAGCGCATTATTGCTTATAGAATAATTAATTCACGTCACACAGGTAAGTTTATTGCTAACACAGTTGCAGATATTTGTAGATATTTTTGCATTAGAGATAAAATAATGCCAGTTTCTATAGATAATGCTTCTAGTAACACTAATGCTATAGGCTTGCTTACAACTACACTAAATCCTGCATTTAGTAATATGTTCCATGTTAGATGTATTTGTCATATTTACCATTTAATCGTCGGTGATGGTATGAAAATTTTAAATGGGAAAATTGAAAAGGTTAAAATGGCTCTTAATTGGCTTTTTTATTCAAACCGTAGAAGTAGACTTAGAGAATATTTTAAAAAATGTGATGAATTTGGCCTTAGAGAGAAAGGTTCCTAAAGCTTGTCCGACTAGATGGAATTACATGTACGAAAGTTTAATTGTTGCATATGAATATAGAAACCCTATAAACGCAACGTTTAATGCTCGTGTTGGTGGTGATGATGATGATGAGCACCTTACAAATCAGGATTGGACTAATGTTAAAATTCTTATAGATTTTTTAGAACAATTTCATTTTGCTACAAATGAATTATCTGGGCAATATTATCCTACTATTTCTAACTGTTTAGTTTATATTGCAGCACTTGCAAATTTGTTTGTTCAATTTTCAGAGGGTGGAAAATTTATCAACTTGATATTGATTCTATGAAAGATAAGTTAAAAAAAAAATTCCCTATCCCCCCTATTTATGGTGTTGCTGCCATGTTAAACCTACCATGAAATTAGGAGGTCCTCACTTTTGGTATACAAATATTTATAAGGCTTTAGATCTTTCAGATGAGGAATTTGCTACACTTGCCGATGCAAAAGCCTCAATTAAAATAAATGCCCAAACAATTTATAATGCTTATCAACTTGCCTTAGATCATGTTAGACCAAATGTTCAACTCCTACTTCGTCTAGTTTGCAATCATCTAAAAGAACTGCGGGCCTAAAAGCACTTAGTTCTTGGACGGAGTTCAGGGGTTCTCAAGGTTCAGGGGTTCTCAAGGTGATAATATTGGTGATGCTTCACAACTAAATGAGCTTCAAGTTTATTTGTCGCAGGGACTTGAAAAAAGAGAATCCCGACGCTCCTTTGATGTTTTGGAATGGTGGAAGGACAAAGAAAAATACTTTCCGGTTCTTTCAAGGATGACTCGAGATATTTTAAGTGTTCAAGCTTCAACAGTGGCATCGGAGAGCGTTTTCAGTCAAGCGAGACTTCAAATCAGTGATCATAGAGCGTCTATGAGGGAGAGCTTGGAAAAATCAGTACTCTTCAGAGATTGGATCCGTTCAGAAAGAAGAAATTTTGGACTTGCTGAATCACAACCGTAGATAGACGAAGCTTATGAAGAAATGCTAGCGGAACTTGCGAAGGATGTTGCTTCGCACGGAAGCAGTGATGAACAAGTTTCCTTTCCGCACCACCAACAGAAATTCCTCCGAACCTTGAAGGATTTATGAAATTTGTTAGAGATAATATGCAGACTAATATGTAACTTCTATTTTGGCACATCTTCATTAGTTTTTTTTTCCTTTTAATGATGGTATTAGCACTTGTTGTGTTCATACCATTGGAGGGAGGAAGACTAAGAAAGATATTGCCATTTTTTGTTAATGTCGTAATAATAAAAATTATAAGGCATTCCCTTGAATATTTCTTTGCAATTTTTTTTGTGTTTAAATTTAAATTAGAAGATTTAAGTCAAGGCAATATATATATATATATATATATATATATATATATATATATATATATATANATATATTAAAAGAAAATGCCTTAGATAAAAAAAATTAAAAAAAAATAGCCCGGAACACTTAGGCCCGTGGGCCCGACCCATTTAGCCTGGGACCATGTGGGCTTAGACCCACAGTGCGCCTGTTCCATCCACCAGGACTGTTAAGCCCGGGATCGCAAGAACCCAGCCCGCCAAAGCCCGGAACCGTTAAGTCCGGCCCGTCTAGCCCATTTAAACCCGGACCCGGCCCAGAATACAGCCTTTTATGTACCTATAGATAAGTAAAGTTTACTCTAAAATTTTGAAAATTTTATGTCAAGTTTTCGACCACGAAAATTAGATAATTTGGCACTTCTGCGCTCCACAATCTAATGCATAAAATGAAATGAAGGGACTATCCTATATTACATTTTATCTAGTTTTTTATTATAAAAACATTATTATAAAATTAGAAATCAAACTACGAATTAAAGATAAAATATTTCTTCTTCCGCTTTATTTTAACTGTCACTTTAGCACATTTCACTCCCATTAAAAAATTAATATATTTAAAACATAATTTACTAAGTTATTCCTACTAAATACTATTGGAAATGAACAACTACATTCGAGACCAATATACCGCTTATGCATGTTAACTTATAATTATTATAGAAACTCATAAACTTTAAATCCTAATCAACACGACCACTAAGCGCCCAGAATTTTCATGTCAAAAACTCGCGGCCAAGGTCAAATCCTTCCCCCACCGAATTTCCCATCAAGTATCCAAGTATGCTTATACTCAAGAATTTTCATACCAAAGAAAGCAACAACATTTTCATACATAATAAAATTCAAATGTAAAATTGACAAACAAACTCTATTTTACAATCACCACACACTTGACACTACTTACTATCAACATTACAAAGTTCCAGAAAATAAAAAGACATCTTAGGAAATACAACCTTAAAACATATGGAATTAACAGCAAAACTCTCTTACAACACCACAACCCCTTTTTTCTCTTTTTCTTTTTTTTTTTCTGTGGATTTAATATATATATTCATCAATATACCCAGTAAAAAAAATCTCACTAGTGAGATTTAGGATCTGAGGAGAGTAGAGTGTACGCAAACCTTACCCCTACTCCGAAAGGATAGAGAGGCTGTTTCCGGGAGAGTCTCGGCTATATATATATATACACAATGCATGTTTATCTTCCAAAGATTGATTTGAGCCACCAAATTCCTTTGGTGTCCTGTGGGCTATCTTCACCCTCTGGTGGAGGATCAGACTGAGGTGTCTTGTGGAGTTTACTCACATCATAGCCAACTTCTTTAGCCTTCTCAATCAGCATGTTGTATATCTCTTCGTCAAGATGTGTTTTCCTACATAATATCTGCAGATCAAAAAATATTTTGTTAACCTCTAAAAACCTGACAAATAAAAATTATAATATCAGGAAACTAAGTTTAGGAATGGACTTTAACTTATTAATACTATTAGGTAAGCTATAACTGTTAGTAACCAGTGGCGAAGCCAAAAAATTCAATAAGAATTAATGTTCAAATGTTGAAACACCCTTTGCCAGGGTGTTCAAAGTATAGTTTTTTTATCAATAACAACTACTACTATTTTATCCTATACATAGTATAATTTTTCGACGAAGGGTATTCAATTGACCACCCTTGGTACACATAGCTTCGCTCCCGTTAGTAACAGCTATTAACCTATTATAATAGGATAAAATATAGTAATTAGTTTCACAAAAAAACTGATTACTAAGAACCATTACTTACGTACATGTAAAGAATTTCAGAAATTAACATGTAAAAATGAAGATACACGTATGAAAAGACTTGAGTTTGCCCTACCTTCAAAAAAGAAAAAGATAAGGACTCCATAGAGCTGTATTTGAAGATACACGCTAGGTCAAATTCAAATATTAGCGTGAGGTCAAATTCAAATATTTAGTCGAGACAAAAAAACACTAAGTATGTGTTATAGAGGCGTCACCGGACACCGTGTATATATATATATATATATATATATATTAAAAATGATTAATTTAAAGTATTTGGCACCCTGAATACTAAAAGCGAGCATAATATTGTGCCTCGTCACATAAAAATCCAGATTCCGCCTCTAGGGAGAGTTATCTAATAAAGAATATTAATAAAGAATAAACAAATTCTCACATAAAGAATCAATTCCTCAAAGCTGACACATTAAGTCATCTAATTATTATATACTCAAAGCTCATCAAAAATTCACATGAAAATGGCAAAAAACATGACGTTATAAAATGTCAAAAAGAAAAGGGAACTTACCCAAAGATACTTCCTACTAGGCTGACCAATCAAAGCATATTGATAATCATTATCAATATAAAGAACCCAATAATCACCAACAACAGGAATAATTGGCAAAAATGGAGGAACATAAAACTTCACTTTAAGCTTAGCTTCATCACTTTTAGGATCAGCTTTATATGCAGTCCCTTCAATTGATCCTCTTTTGCCATTACTCCAAGTTTCATTTAGTACATGTACTGTACCATCTGGATTTAAAGTGTAAGTGGCTCTTGTGTTTACACCATTTTTGGGCTGTGTTATAGATGGGAAACTAGCTATTTCATACCATCTTCCCATGTATTTTTCAACATCCAAATTCCTCACTACTTCCATTTCTTTATTGGACATTTTTTCAAGAAAATATTTTTTTTCTCAAGATATTTGGGTGTTGGAGAAAAGGGGTTTTTGTAAATTTTTTGTAAGGGGTTTTGGATTGGGTTTTTGATAAGATTTAGTGGGATTTGATGAGATATATAAAGGTCATAGGGTTTAATGTGAAATTTGTGGATATAGACGTGGGCGCTTGAACACCTTACAAGTGTAATAATGGATTTTTTGGAATACTATGTTTTGGCAGATTGAATTGGTAAATTCTAGAATATTCGTGTTTAAATTCTAATACAAGGGGCGGTTAAGTTGTTTGTTTTCGGAATTTTAAAATATTCTTTTGATAATTATGGTATTCGGATCACCTTACGTGCTTAATTTTATAGTAATTTATTATTTCTCACTAATATAAATATGTACTCCCTCCGTTTACTTTTACTTTCCATTATGAACTTTGCAAACCTTTAAGAAATAATAAATAAAGTGCATAATTTATCACAATGCTCATATTAATTGATGTATATTTTTAATGAAGTTGAGAAAGTGATTTGAAATGAGTAATTAATATTGTGGATTTAACAGGAAAAAAAAATTAGTTTCTCTTGATATGCTAAAAGTGAGTAAAAGTGAAAATCTATTTTTAAAATATTGGACAAGTAAAAGTGATCGGAGGGAGTATATGATAACTTTATCTATTAAAACTTGGACAAATAGAAAAAGATCACACCTATAGGTAACAAAAAATTTTGCATATATACTTATCGTTATATGTTAAACTGAGTAAGTTATCAATTTAATAATAAATAGAATAAGTTATTTATCAACATTGTTTTCCTATGTTTTAATGAGTGCTTGTCGAAGAGTTATATGCATTTATTTTAAAATGACTATAAATCTCTTCTACGTATTAAGTGTATGAAATTTAATTGTTTCATTCATTCGGTTAAGTAATTACCACATAACTAGAAAAGTTATATTTGAATGCAACGGATATAAAATGATTATGTTGATAGTGAGTGTACTAATTAAGACGTTAAGATCTGTGTATAGTTGGTAGTCTCGTGACTCAAAATGATTAGTGTATAATTTGTTATAGTAACCATATTTAAGATTTCACAGATTCTGGTAATAAACTAACTTTCCCCATTAATTCCCAGTTTTCAGCTTCAAACTATGTTTAGTTAATTTTTCTAGTTAAAATCAAAGACAAAATAAAATCTAAATTATTCTTAATTAACTTAAAAGATCCAGCTATGCGCGGGATCCGGGAAGGGCCGAACCTTCATTTTTTTTATAGTAATAACATATTCATTTTTCCATTAATCTCCCGTCAGTCAATCGTGAAGGATGTAGCAAATTAATCAGTATTCACAAATTTGAAACAGAGTGGTAGAGCTATTCCAAAAGGTTTCACTCTTGGAAATAACAATGTAAAAGTAACACATACTCAAATTACAGATAAAACGTAAACAGAGGTTATTTACATACCGTTATTTCACGCTTACAGTTCCTTTTTGTGGTAGCTTCAATGGCTAAAAGCCAGAATGTTTCTGGGGAAGTCCCAATTAAGAACACTATCTCAACTTAGACGTTGCCAGAGGGTACAAATTCACTGGTTCTTGGATACTTCAAAAAGGATCTAATACAACAACAACAAGAACCCAGTATAATCCCACTTAGTGGGGTCTGGGGAGGGTAGTGTGTACGCAGACCTTACCCCTACCCTGAGGTAGAGTGGCTGTTTCCAAATAGACCCCCGGCATC
The DNA here is from genome assembly GCF_001879085.1 of Nicotiana attenuata. Taxonomy (NCBI): domain Eukaryota; kingdom Viridiplantae; phylum Streptophyta; class Magnoliopsida; order Solanales; family Solanaceae; genus Nicotiana; species Nicotiana attenuata. Next base: position 995,105 of record NW_017670268.1, on the reverse strand, counting down.
CTTCCCTCCAAGAATTCCCACCTTGCTCTTGGGGAGACTCGAACTCACAACCTTACCAATGGTTAAATTGCAATCTTTGTTTACTACTTTGAATTGGAGTCGATTGAGAATATCCAGAGAGCAACTTATCTTGCCATTGTGCTGACATAATTGACGTTCTAATACAACTGACAAAAGATGGAGTTGCACTCTGGTGGTCTTCAGCTGAACTCCTCCCAATAAAAACAGCGCCAGAATGCTTCATGACTTTAGCAAACTCATATGAACAAAGAATAAAGCTTCTCGCGAATTGTCTCTTTAACCTTGCAATACAAACAAAACATAATGGAGTGTGAGCTCTCTTAACATTAATAGCGTTTTCACAAAACACAATCGAACTATTACTTATTCTTTCTCTCTCTTTCTTCTTTGTTTTACTAGTTGCGGCTAAAACTGTACAGTGATTTAGCAAAGAATTCCAAATGGAACTATAAGCAAGATCATGGGAAAGATTGTAACCCTCTTACTAGTCTTGGAATTGAAAAGCAAATCAACTCCGGAAGTTTGATTTGATCAAACATAGATCTATGTTTCTTTTCCATAGTACTCAGGCATATAAGAATTTAGCCTAGTGGGATAGAGTACATAATACCTGTAACTTTGTCTTCAACGATGCTGAATACCTTGGACCGAGCAATCTTGATATAATCGAAGCCATCACGACTGCCATTTGTAATGCCACCTTTGATAACCATCAAAGCAGAAGGTTTGATAATGTCAAGTAAAAGTTCAGTGCTATTAAGGCTCAAGGATATCCCCATTTACCAATTAACCAAAGTGTAGCCAATTCAAAGCCTTCTTCATAAGAGATGTACCAGTGATAAGCATGCAGTCATTGCTCCACATTAGGATATGTGGTCATGGAAAAAATGAACATGCCAACTTAAACTAATGCTTTTCACTAAGCGCTAGAAAACCTCAAACTATTGAATATTGGAATGAAAGGAGTCCAAATGGGGATGGATGGATAGTAAGTATTCCTATATCTGACAGTAGCTGGTTTGATATTGAAGTGTTGTTCTTGTTGCGAACAGGGGGAAATGACATTATCGGAGAAATGCAAAAAAAAAAAAAAAAAGAGCATATACTATTGCAGAAGAAATAGGCAGGTAGAAAGAAAGAAAGAAAGAAAGAAAGAAAGGAATGAGGCTCAGATTTGCCCAAGACTATCAGAAAAAGGCTAATCTGCCATGGTTGGAAAGGCCAGAGCTTTTGCGAGACAGGAAATAAAACCAGCTCCCAAAACTTTTCCTGAACTTTGCCAAGCCAAGATACAAATCAGCTCAAATATCCGAGATTTCAAGCTTACTGGATAAAATCATCACAGCCTCATTGATTAGGTTTAGGGTTTAGACAGGAATGGATTCATATAGCCAACCACAACAATTAGGGGATGAGCTATAGTTGATTGTTTTATCATCATAATCATCATCATCATTGTCGAGATATAATATAATTAACAGAAGTGTACTCTCCATCTAACAGCTTAAAATATCAGATGAGATGGTCCACAATCATTAGCATTTTGCAGTGCAAGGATGTAGATCACAAAAGAATTCATCGGCTATGAACTCAGAGAAACAGAGCAACCACCCTTAGGAAATCATGCATTCTTAGAGGCAAAAAAGCCTCCTTTTTTAGAATAATCAAGGCAACGGGGTAGGCTCAGATTCACTTTTTTTCAAACAAAATCCAAAGAGCTTTAATAACTGTCATGGCTGCATGCATCAGTCGGCCTTAGGAGATGGAGAAGAAACACCAAAAATGGATCTTTTCTCTCCACATCTCACAGACCAATCTGAGCTGCCATGCCAAGATACGACTATTGTACTCCAATGTCAACCAAATTTTGCCCAAACGCAGTCTTTTCAGCTCAGAGGAAAATGTCTGATTCATCTTTCAGAAACAGCAATCTTCATAGCCTCTGATAAATGGAATCGAAGGAGTAATAAATCAATCAACTACTGATGGTTTTGCAATTGGAAAATATTTCATTTGAGAGATCATCGGCAGCGTAGAATGACAGAGAGTGGCAAAACCATCCATTGAAATTCCCCAAAGCTCTTTGCTCTCACCGCGGTCTCAGACTCAAGCTAACCACCAGCTTTATGTTCCCTTTTGAGGCTCAGATGTGTGTTATAGCTCAAGCAAAAGAGATCCGACGACACCATGGCTGCAAAAACCACCAAATCTGGGGCATGCCCCGCCAAGGTATGGGACGGATAATCTCAAATGCTCAATTACTAAGCTCAGAAGGGAATGAAAGATATGCAAAATCATCATCGCATCTTTCGAGGCATCAATCATTCTCACCACCTCCGGCATAACTTGTCTCTAAATCAAACGAACCCTAACAGCTTGTTTTGATGGTTGTTAACCATTGTATTGTGTTGTTATTTCAGATAGGCCAAATACATAGGCAGCTCCTCAAACTTGGCACGAATTGTCATTTAGACACTTCTACTTTACAAAGCAAAAGAGAAGGCGACGTTGCCATGGCTGCAGACACCAGTTTGCTACATAAAGCCATACCAGGCCGCACCGCCAAGATACGACTCGAAACTTTCTTAATGACAAGATTGAACATATCCCAGAAACGAAAGCAGTCTTCACAGCCTCTTGCAGCATCAGTAGCAGCAGCACAGAGTGAAGAGGAAGAGGAGTACACCGGTGTCTACGGATTTTTTCTTCTTCTTTTTCTTGTTTATTCCAAAGGGCTGTTGGTATTTTTGGTTATGAATGGAGAAATCACAGGCATAACAGAGAGGGCAACCACCCTATACAGAAAATCCATCTCTCTCTCATGCCTCATTCTTCTTTCTTGCTAGGCTATGCTCAGCTGATACTGAATATGGTGATGGATTAGGACTGCAAGAACTTGTATAGAAAGTCGCAGGTTAGACATATCCCGACATTGAATCATGGAAAAGATTCTGGTTTTTTTCTCTCAAGCAAATGGGTCTCAGATGTGTCTTATGATAAGGCAAAAGAGAAGCCAGCCACGTCATGGCTGCAAATAGGGGTTGCATGAGAGACAGAAAAGTCTCTGTCACAGGCCATACCGGGTTGCCACGCCAAGATACGGGTTGGATAATCTCTATGCCCTAGTTGGTTAGCCCATATATAGAAACATCATCATCACTGCCTCTTTATGTACCTTCCATCAACACCATAAAAAACACAAACACAGAGGAAAGACACAGATGACACTGCATATAAGTTAAATTCTTTTTGCAGTTTCTGCTATTTCTAAAAACAAAGGGTTGTTGGTTGTTTGATAATGGACGAAAATCAATGGCGGAACAGAGAGGGGCAACCACCCTTTAAAGAACATCCCAAGCTCTCTATTTTGCCTCATTTCTTTCTTTCTAAGCTAACCATTCATTTTGGGTAAATATTTTGGTTTTTCCATCTCCAAGTTTCCGAGTTCTCCTTTTCCCTCTTTTTTCTATGTACTAGTCTCTGGATAAGCCTTGGGTAAAAAAGCCATAACATTTAGCTTGGCCTTCGTGCTTTTATAATAGTACAGATATAGATAGATAGATAGATATAAATCCCACGAGGAAGGGTTAATTTCTTAATCAAGACTTACATGGGCCTTTCGGACAAAGCAAAAGAGAAGACGACGACGCCATGGCTGCAGACACCAGTTTGCTACATTACCGGGTCGCCCCCAAGATACGGGTCAGATATTTCCTCAATGCTGTTATTGAACATAGCCCATAAAAGAAAAGCAAGATTTGCACAAATAGGATAATTTGAGGCCACTGTTTAACGGCTCAGATGTGTGTTATGATAAGGCAAATAAGAAGTCAGCCACGCCATGGCTGCAAACACTGGTTGCATGTGAGAGAGAGAAGACTCAGTCACAGGCTATACCAAGTAACAAGTTGCCAAGCCAAGATACGAGGTAAGATAATCTCCATGCCCTAATTGATTAGCCCAGATATATAAACTTCATCATCATTGACTCTTTATGTACCTTCCATCAACACCTAAAAAGCAACACACCAGACACAGAGGAAAGGCAGATATGTAGTAGTACTAGGAGGAGTAGTATTCTTTATGTTTCTGTTTTTTCCATGACAAAGCTTTTGGTTTTTTGTGAATAAAGGAAAATCACGGCAGAACAGAGAGGGGCAACCACCCATTAAAGAAAATCCTAACTCTTTGTTATGCATCGTGTCTTTTTGGGCTGATAACTTGTAGCGGAAAGTGCCACAGATCACATATCCAACATTGAATCACGGAAAAGATTATGTTGTTTTTTTCTTTTCAGCAAATGGGGCTCAGATGTATGATATTGATAAGGGAAAAGAGAAGCCAGCCACGCCATTGCTGCAAACACCAGCTGCATATCGGAGAAAGAAGTCTCAATCACATGCCATATCGGGTTACCCATGCAAAGATACGGGTCAAGTTAACTCCATCCCCAAATTCGTTAGATCGGATATAGTAACATCATCATCACTGCCTCTTTATGTACCTTCTATCCACACTGGAAAAACAATAGACAGTCACACACACACGCGCGGAGGAAAGACAAGGATGTCAGTGTAAGTAAAATCCAATTCCAATATCTGTTTTCTCATAAACAAAGGGCTGTTGGCTGTTTGATAGTAGAGGAAAATCAATGGCGGAATAGAGAGGGGCAACCACCCTTTTGAAGGGCAACAACAACAACACACCCAGTGTGATCCCACAAGTGGAATCAGGGAGGGTGGGGTGTACGCAGACCTTACCCCTACCTTGTGTCAGGTAGAGAGGTTATTTCGGGTAGACCCTCGACCGCAACCACCCTTTTAAAGAAAATCCCAATACTCTCAGTTTTGCCACATTTCTTTCCTTTCTGGGCTAACCTTTTCCTTCAATGGGAAATTCTTTGGTTTTTTCACCTCAAAATTCCCTAGCTCTATTTTCCTGTATATAAATTCCCTGTGGGATAGTGAGAGAGAAAAACAAAAAGACAAGGAAGAGTTAGTTTCTTAAATCAGGAATTACACGGCCCTTTCGGTTAAAAAGTCTCGGTTACAGTCTTAAAATGAGACTTACGAGAATTTTTCGGTTAAAACTCAAAAAAGAATAATGGACTCGCCATTGAAGAGCATGAAATGGGCATTAAGGGCTCAGATTTGCCGTATTTGAACTAAGCAAAACAGAAGGCAATGCTGCCATGGCTGCGGACACCAATTTGCTATACAAAGCCATACTGTGTCGCCTCGCCAAGATACGGGTCAGTATTTTCACAATGCCGTGGTTCAACAAAGCCCGGAACGTAAGCAATCATCACAGCCCCTTTAAAGCATCAGTAGCAGCAGCACAAAGAGAAGAGGAAGACGAAGAAGAGTACAAAGGTGTGTCTGGATGAAGGATTTTTTTTTTTCTTGTTTAAAGGATCTTTACACAAATAGCCGACCGGATTCACCATCACTTTTCCTAGCCGGTATACATAGATTATACGATAATTAAACATGGTTATACACATGTTACATGAATTATACATATCTTATATATCCGACTGCTATTTTTAGTTTATGCAGTTGGGTGGGCGGCTATATAGGTTAATTCTTCTTATTTGGAAGGGTTGTTGGTCTTTTTGGTTATCAATGGAGAAGTCACGGGCATAGCAGAGAGGGGTAAACACCACCACCACAACAACAACGACGACCCACTAAAATCCCACAAGTGGGGTCTGGGGAGGGTAGTGTGTACGCAGACCTTACCCCTACCCGATAGGGCAGAGAGGGGCAACCACCCTTAACAAAAAATCCCAATCTCTCTGATGCCTCATTCTCTAGGCTATGCTCAACCTCTTTGAGGCTCAAAATTCCCCTGTTTTCAGACAAAACCAAAAGAGCTTTAAAACATGCAATGGCTGCAAGCAACAGTTAGCCTTATGAGACAGAAGAAAAACCAAAAATGGAACTTTTTCCTTCAAATCTCACAGACCCATCTGAGCTGCCATGCCAAGATACAGTTTTTCCAACTCAAGAGAAAAATGTCTGATTCATCTTCCACAGAAGACTAAAATCTTCATAGCCTCATTGCATCACATAAATTGAAACACAGAGAGTAACAAGAACAGGAAACTAGCAAGGTCATTATGTATTTTCACCAAAAGGATGGTTTTTATAATTGGAAAGATTTATCATTTGAGTGATCATTGGGGGCGGAGAATGACAGAGAGGGGCAAAACCACCCATTGGAACTCCCTACAACTCTCTAATGAGATATTTGCTATTTTCACGTTAGATTCTAAACTCATAATTCCAAAAGTACTGTGAGTTTAGTGCTTAACATTGTATTCGTCAAAACAATACACATTATGAAACGATAGGTAACAACCATCCAAACAAGCTGTGACGTACAAATCCTGAATCCCCCTCTGGCTATATCCATTTCCCAATAGGGCATAGAGAAAACTGAGGCTCAGATCTGTTTCAAAGCTAGGGCAACAGGAGATTCCAACGTCGCCATGGCTGCAAAAACCATGCCCCGCCAAGATACGGGTCGGATAATCTCAAATGCCCCTATTAATAAATAAGCTCAGAAGGGAATTAAAAAATTGTTAAAATCATCATCGCCTCTTTTTAGCCGCCGATTAAACTCACCACCACCGCTTCCATCACCTCCACCAGCAGCATTTGCATGCTCCGGCGAAGGCATAAAAGAAAGAAAACCAAAATTGACGGTAACAACAATCCAAACAGGCTGTTAATAATCCCTCCGTAAGAAGGAAAAAGGGGTAATTAGCATAAATAGTACTGAAGAAAGGGCTGTTAGGGTTCTTACAGTGAAATCATGGGCTAATAATGCAGAGAGAGGCAACCACCCTTTCAATGAAAAATCCCTAAACTCTCTGTAGCCTCATTCTCTCCCTTCTCAGCTTTTTTGCTTCGTTTCATCTCCATAACACATGTTTGTATTTGTTTCTTCGGCAATGAGTGATGGAAAACAGAAGCTTGTGGACTAAACTTTCTTTTTGCTTTTCTCTGAGGGGGGAATTTAGGATTTTTTTTAGTTTAGTTTCTGTACACGAGCTCTCTATCAAAATGGTCCCTGTAATATGAGTAAAGTTTCACTGCACCTCCCTAACTTTTTTAAAAGAAAAAGAGGAAGCCCCTAGCCACTCGCACAAAGTCCTATTATGTCTTCGGAACAGCTGTTTCAATGGGGTTATGGGGTTTAGGTTTTTATGATCATTTTATCGTTTTTTATATTTAAAAAGACAATAAATTACTTAAAATTTGATTTTAATCCGTTAGAAGAAAATTTTTAATTTCCTTAAGCGCAACTATTCAGATTATCAAATTTACTACAAAATTTACACATTTTGTTGTCTCTCTTTAAAAATATGTGTAATAGTAGCCTTGTTGTTCATTTTCAATAATAGTCTCAAGAGCGTGTTACTTTGTATCATCCTCTATCTTCTATTACTATATGTTATCTCCTTTACTTCGGTTATTTTATTACTTTGGTATTTTGTTGTGTTACTGTTTTTATCTTTATTATTTTCAACATGACTTCTTCACTACTGATTTTTTCCTTTAACATGCTGTGAAATATTTTTCTTGAGCCGGATATCTATCGAAAATAACCTTTCTACCTTCACAAAGTAAGGATAAAGTTTGCTATATACACTGTCCTCCCCAGACCCCTCACCTGTGAAAATATATTGGGTATATTGTTATTGTTGTTGATATTCCTTTTCTTTTGTTAATTTTCTCCTTTGTTTGATGCATAACTCTATGGTGAGACTTGAAGTAAGTTTGTCTTACCTAAATATTTTAGTATCCACTCTCCTTGTTCATCTCAAAAAAATCTTGAACTCTTTTTGTAGCCTCATTGTCCCCCTTTTGAGCTTACTTTTTGTCTTTCCATCTCTCTATCACTCCCTTTACACTATCCTAAACTTGTATAAAATATTTATTGTAATATTTTCTTTTTTCTTCGGTAATGAGTCATTAGAAGAAGAAAAGACTCTTACCTTATTTATGGGGGCAATTGAGGATTTCAGTTTTAAAAGTACGCGAGCTTTTTTATCAAAATGGTCCTTGAAATATGAGTAAGAGTTTCGCTACATCTCACTAAAAAAAAGTTAAAATGTAAAAGAGGAAGTTCATAAACTTTAGGTTTTAGTGTGTGCATCCTTTTTCATATATTCTACTTTTTTTATGGAAATTATCTACTACACTTTTTTTTTGTGCGCAATTTCATTGTCGTTTGATGGCCTTATATTTTAAGTATTAAACTAATGAGGTTTGAGAAGCTTTCAAAAGGAGCAGGAACTAGAACTAGTATATATGATAATCTCATATTTGCAATTGGTCCTATGTCAACCATTTCTGACATATGTCAACAATTGGTCATACGTACTTTGAAAAAGTATTATTTCTGATGTTTGGTTGAGTATTTACACGCTATACCATGCCAAAAAAAAAAAACTAATCTCGTCAACTGACTAGGAACCTCGGTCTACATAAATTCAGTTTATCTTCATCGTTATCACTTTTTGCGACAATTATTATACTCCAAATTAGGATATCTGATGATTAAAAAAATATGCCAAAGAAGATAATTACCGACCAAGTATTAGATGGACTTGTCAGCGAAAGCTAAAAGACAGTTGTTTTTATGTCAACCCTCCCCATGAATAGTTTTGCTATCATCATCATTTCTAATATGGGACAAGTTGCAAAAATTCAGAATGAACTATTGGAGACATGAAGACATCAAGACGAGAGACCATGCCATTTTTGTAATCTTTTTCTTGAAAACTCAACTATCACAAAACAACTTTGAAACTCGAAATCAGTTTAAGACTGGAATTTAAATTCAAATTTATTCCCAGAAAGCTTCACCAATATACAGTTACAGTGTTCTAACAAAAGTTAAACTGAGGTATAGAGGAGGCTCAGATTTTCGCCTATTTAATCAAAGAGCAGAGCTAAAACTTCATAGCTGCATACATGGTTGCCTCATGAGAAGGGACAATATCCTCCACAGACCTTCCAAGTGCCAAGCCAGAAATTAGCTCAAAAATAGTGTTCAGTCTTTTTAAGATAATCTTCACTGCCTCAGAGAAAATGGAAAATTTGAGGTGAATACACGAAACTTCTTTTCAAAAGTGGAAAAAACCTTTGTACACTTATATTACCTGTAGTGTTTACTAGGAGGCCTTTTAGTACATTTGTATGGCAGAACTTCTAGAGTTAGAGAGCCCCAAATTATCGAATGTTGGAACAAAATGGGTCCAAACGAAGTAGAAAAAATAGTGAGGATTCATATAAGGCTATAAGCGACTACAACTAGCTTGAAACTGAAGCATGGTTGTTGTAAGAAGAGGGGTTTAATAATCTAGAGACATGTAAACATAAAAACAAAAAAAAAATAGAAAAGAAAATGTTGACAGATTGTCCAAGGAATTGAAAGTAATACAAAATGAGGCTCAGATTTGTCTACAAGTATCAAAACCCAAAGCTAAAAAACAAAACTCCCCCTACCTTCCCCAGCCAAGCTAAGACTCAGCACAAATATCTGAGATTTCAAGCTTTCTGGATAAGATCATCACAGCCTCATTCACTAGGTTTGGGGTTTAGAGTAGAATGAACAGAGAGGTCCATATAGCCGATGCGAACTATTTGGGATAAGGGCATAGTTGACTGATTTAGCATCGTCATCATTGTTTTCATCAACATCGTCTGATGCCAGGGCTGCTGATAGAAAAGAATCAAAGAATTCATAAGCTGTCAAACTACAAAGGAACAGAGCGACCAACAGAGAAACTCCTGCATTGTGTGAGTCACATAAAGCCTCATTCTTTTAACACAATCTAGGTAATGGGTGGACTAAGATTTTTCTTTTCTCAGACAAAAAACATAAGCTTTAAGAACTTTCATGGCTGCAAGCATCCGTGAGACTTATGAGACAGAAAAGAAACACTAATTGAATTTTTCCAAAATATTTCAGACCCATATGAGTTGCCACACCAAGATACAGTTTTTTCAGCTCAAGAGAAAAATGTTTGATTCATCAACACAAACTACAACGACACTAACTATGCCTCAATCCCAAACAAGTTGGGGTCGACAATATGAATCCTCACTTCTTTCTTTAAACTCAACTCATATCATCATCATACCAAAATAAAATAAAAGAAAATATCTTTAAAGCCTCATTGCTCGTAAATGGAACAGAGGGAGTAGCAAGAAAAGGAAAATAGGGAGGTGTAGCGTAATTTCACCAAAAGTGTGTCTTTGCATATTAAAAATAATTTCTTTTGAGTAATCATCGACGCTAGAGAATAAGAGAGAGGGTCAAAACCACCCACAGAATCTCCCCAGAGCTCTCTGTTTTCACCAAGTCCTAAAATTAAACTAATGCGTTTCACCAAGTGTTTGAGAACCTAAAACTATTGAATGTTGGAATGGCTAGCAAGTATTCATATATTTGACTGTAAAATGAGGTTATGAGCTCAAATTTTTGCCTATGTAATCAAGGAGCAGAGGGAAAACCAAAAACCAAAACAATGGGTTAGGCTGAGAATCGCCTTCTCTCAGACAAAAAATCAAAAGGCTTTGGAAAAACTGCCATGGCTGCAAGCAACAGTTAGCCTTATGAGACAGATTAAGAAGCACTGAAAGAGTTCTTTTCCCCCAATATCTCACAGACCCACCTGAGCTGCCACGCCAAGACACAGTGTTATCAGCTCCATAGAAATATATGCCTGTTTCATCTTCCTCAGAAGACAAAATCTCCATAGCATAATGGACCAGAGAGAGTAACAAGAAAAGTAAAAGAGAGAGGTCAAGTGTAATTTCACCAGAAGGGTGGTTTTGCAATAGGAAATTTTTCTCGTTAGAGTGATCATTGGCAGAGAAGCTTTCACCTTAGCCTCGGACTTAAACTAATGAGATTTTTGCTACTTTCGTGTTAGATTATAACAACAACAAACTCGGTGTATTCCCACAAGTGGGGCCTGCGAAGGGTAGTGTGTACGCAAACCATACCCCTACTTCTAGAAAGGTAGAGGCAATTTTCGTGTTAGATTTTGAGCCCAAATTTCCAAAAGTACTATGAGTTGAGTGCTAAGAACTTTTAAGTTCAAATCTTGAACCCGCCTCTGCCTATATCCATTTTAGAAAGGACAAAGAGAAAGTGAGGCTCAGATCAGTGTTATAGCTCAGGCAAAAGGACAGATCCGACGACGCTACGGCTGCGAAAACCACCAAGGGAGACCTGGGGAATGCCCCGCCAAGATACCAGTCGGATAATCTCAAATGCCAATTGATAAGCTCAGAAGGGACGGGAAGAATTGACAAAATCATCACAGCCTCTTTTTAGCCGCTGATTATAATCACCGGCAGCATTAAATGCTCCAGCTGAAGCATAAAAGGAAGAAAGAAAGAAAGAAAAAGAAAATGCATACTGCATAGAAGATTCAAATGATCTTTTTCGTGCAAATCTCCCTATGTAAAATAGCAGTCCTAAAACTGGCCATACCATGCAAAATATTCCCGAAGAAAGGGCTGTTGGGATTGTTTGAGAAATCATAGGCTAATGCAAAGAGAGGCAACCACCCTTTCACCAAAAATCCCTATATGCTATGTAGCCTCATTCTCTCCCTTCTGAGCATTTGCTTTGTTCCATGTAAGCAGAAAATTGCAGGTTCGACATATCCAAACATTAAATCAGGGAAAAGATTCTCTTCTCTTTTTTTTTCTTTCAAGTAAAAAGGGCTCAGATGTGAATTATGATAAGGCAACGTCATGGCTGCAAAACACCGGTTGCATGTGTGAGACAAAAGTCTCAGTCACAGGCCATACCAGGTTGCCATGCCATGATACGGGTCGGGTCATCTCCATGCCCGAATTGGTTAGCTCAGATAGAGAAACGACATCATCAACGCCTCTTTATCGCACAACCATACACACTGAATAAACAGCACATACACACAAACACAAAGTGAAGACAGAGATGTCAGTGTACATAACGTAAAATCCTTTTTGTTTTTTCAGTTTATGCTTCGGCTTGTTTCCACAAACAATGGGCTGTTGGATTTTTGATAAATCAATGGTGAATAGAGATGGGCAACCACCCTCTTAAAGAAAATCCCAATACTCTCTGCTTAGCCTCATTTCTTTCTCTTTCTTTCTGGGCTAACCCTCCCTTTCTAGGGAAATTCTTTGGGTTTTTTTTCTCGCGACCTTACTTGAACAGGATCTGTTCTATAGGCTCGTACCACAGCTATATCCTTGAGTTCTAAGGAGATAGGAAACCAAGTCTAAGTGGATGAAATGTGACCATGAGCCAGACCGTGATTAGCATCTTTGGTGGCCCTTGGGCCTCTGAACAGTAGAGGATCATTCTCAAACCTCTCGTGGGTCTGGGGTGGCCGGCTCTCAGACAGAGTAAAGACAACAACTTATAAGAGAAATTCCTTGGTTTTTCACCTCTGAATTTCCCAGATATGTAGTAGTACTAGGAGGAGTATTATTGTTTAATTATATTCTTCATGTTTCCTTTGTTTCCATGACAAGGGCTGTTGTTTTTTGTGAATAGAGGAAAATCAACAGCAGAACAGAGAGGGGCAACCACCCTTTAAAGAAAATCCCAAACTCTCAGTTTTGCTTCAGTTCTTTCTGGGCTGATAACTTGTAGCAGAAAGTAGCACATGTCACATATTCCAAACATTACAACAACAACAGCAGCATACCCGGTGTATCCCACAGTGTGGGGCCTGGAGAGGGTAATGAATCAAAGAAAAAAGAGTCTGTTTTTTTTCTTTTCAGCAAATGGGGCTCGGATGTGTGTTATTGATAAGGCAAAAAGAGAAAACAGCCACGCCATGGCTGCAAACACCGGTTGCATATCAGAGACAGAAGTCGAATCACATGCCATACCGGGTTGCCAAGCCAAGATACGGGTCGAGTCATCTCCATGCCCGAATCGGATAGCTCAGATATAGTAACATCATTATCACTGCCTCTTTATGTACCTTCCATCCCACTCTAAATACAATACACACAGTCACACGCGCACACAGAGGAAAGACAGAGATGCAATGTATATAGGATAAGTCCTTTTCCAGTTTCTGCTGTTCTCATAAACAAAGGGCTGTTGGTTGTTTGATAATCGAGGAAAATCAATGGCGGAACAGAGAGGGACAACCACTCTTTTAAAGAAACTCCCAATACTCTCTGTTTTGCCTCATTTCTTTCCTTTCTGGACTAACCTTTGTCTTTTATGGGGAAATTCTTTGGTTTTTCACCTCGGAATTTCCCATCTCTCTTCTCCTCTTTTCTCTATACATAAATTACCTGTGGGGTAGTGAGAGAGAGGAGGAAAAAAGAGAGAAGTACGAGCTAGTTTCTTAAATCAAGAATTACACAGTTCTTTCGGTTAAAAAGTCCCTGGTTACAGTCTTAAAATGAGACTTACAAGAGTCTTTTGGTTAAAATCTCTCTCAAAAGAGAATAATGACTCGCCATAGAAGAACATGAAATGGGAATTGAGGGCTCAGATTTTCCGTATTTGAACTAAGCAAAAGAGAAGGCGACGCCGCCATGGCTGCAGACACCAGTTTGCTATACAAAGCCATACCGTATCGCCTCGCCAAGATACGGTCAGTATTTTCATTTTTCTCAATGCCGTGATCAAACATAGTCAAGAAAGGAAAGCAATCATCACAGCCCCTTTACAACATCAGTAACAGCAGCACAAAGAGAAGAGGAAGACGAAAAAGTGTACGAGGGTGTGTTTGGATGAAAGATTTTCTTTTTTTCTTTTTTCTTGTTTATTTGAAAGGGCTGTTGGTTTTTCTGGTTATCAATGGATAAATCACGGGCATAGCAGAGAGGGACAACCACCCTTTCCAAAAAAAATCCCAATGTCTCTGATGCCTCACTCTCTAGGCTATGCGTAACTCTTTGCTTTAAAACCGCCATGGCTGCAAGCATCAGTAAGCCTTATGAGACAGAGAACACCACAAATGAAACTTCTCTCCCCATATCTCACAGAACCATCTGAGCTGCCACGCCAAGTTACAGTTTTCTTCAGCTCAATAGAAATATATGTTTCATCTTCCGCAGAAGAAAAAATCTTCATAGCCTCAACAACAACAACAACAAACCCAGTTGAATCTCACAAGTGGGATGGGGGAAGGGTAGTGTGTACGTAGACCTTACCCTTACCTTGAGAAGGTAGAGAGGCTAAACCGAGAGAGTAGGAAAAGGAAAAGTGGTCATGTGAAATTTCACAAAAAGGGTGGTTTTGCAATCAAAAAAAGTTATCAGTGATCATCGGCAACCCATAATGACAGAGACGGACAAAACCACCCAATGGAAATCCCCACAACTCTCTGCTTCACCGCAGCCTCAGACTTAAACTAATGAAGTTTGCAAAAATACTTACACGACAAAATATAAACATGGCCTCAAAGCATCCTATTTGTGCAAATCACCCCTGCTTCGGTCGAGGCTCAGATCTGTGTTATAACTCAAGCAAAAGGAGGTCTGACAATGCCATGGCTGCAAAAGACCACCAGAAAATCTGGAGGCACGCCCCACCAAGATACATGCCAGATAATATCAAAGGGTAGACTAATAAGCTTAGAAAGAATGGACATTGACAATCATCATCGCCTCTTTCAAGCCACAGTCACCACCAACGGCATAACTTGTCTCTAAATCAAACGAACCAATAAAAGCTTGTTTGGGTTGTTGTTACCCATTGTATTGTTATTTTAGATAGGCCAAACAGATAGATAGCCCCTTAAAACTCACCAGGAGATTCAGCCGAAGCCATGGCTGCAAAACCCACCAGACCTGAGAGCATTCCCGCCAAGATACGAGTCGATAATCTCAATTGCCCGATTAATGTGATAGATTTACAAAATTATCATTGCCTCTTTCAAGCTGTCAATCATACTCATTGCGCCGGCATAACTTGTCCCTAAACCAAGAGAATTCATCAACTATGAACTCACAGAGAAAGAGAACCCAACCTTAGAGACTCCTGCACTCTCCGAGTCACCAAAAACCTCATTCTTTAGCACTATTGGCTGCAAGCAACAGTTAGTCTTATGAGACAGAGGAAATACCAAAAATGGAACTTTGCCCCCAAATCTCATAGACCCATCTGAGCTGCCATGCCAAGATACAGTGTTTTCAGCTAAAGAGAAAAATGTCCGATTCATCTCCCACAGAGGACTAAAATCTCCACAGCCTCATTGCATTGAAACGAAGAGAGTAACAAGAACAGGAAACTAGCAAGGCCATTGTGTATTTTCACCAAAAGGGTGGTTTTGTTAATGGAAAAATGTTTCATTGCAGTTATCATTGGCAGAGGAGAAAGACGGAGAGGGGCAAAACCACCCATTAAAACTTCCTACAGCTCTCTGCATTCACCACAGCCTCAGACTTGAAACTAATAAGACTTTCACAGTTGTTAGTTCTTTGCATTTTGAAAAGCAAAAAGTCCATTCTGATAACCAGTGAAACAAGAGATTAGGCCTTTTTAGCTCCACGCACGGACAAAACAGAGAAAACTAAATTGTGATTTTTGCAATCCATGCAGTCAAATCCTTCTATCATCTAAAACAACAACATCAACTACTACTACACCTCATACCAAATCGGTATGAATCCTCTATATCCCATTCCAAAATTAGCTGAATTTTCTAAAATTCACACATACAGTCAAAACTCTTAGTTTGTTCCGATATTTTTTGCTGCTATACTGAAAAGCTATTAGAACATATATTATAACGTAATGTTAAAATCGGTTCCTAAAAAACTTGCTTTTATAGTGAATGATTGTTACATAGGGATGTTGTTATAGGGATGTTGTTACAGAGAGGTCAAACTATATATGTGAGGCTCAGATCTGTGTTTAACTGAAGGCAAAAGGAGAGTCCAACGACGCCATGGCTGCAAAAACCCACCAGCGTAAATCTGAGGGCATTGCCCCGCCAAGATACGGGTCGGGTTATCTCAAAATGCCCCGATTAATTAATAAGCTCAGAAGGGAATGACAACAATCATCATCGCCTCATTTTAGCAGCCGATTATACTCACCGTCACCGCTTCCACCAGCTCCACCGGCAAGCATAGAATGCTCCGGCGAAGGCATTATAAAAAGAAAAAGAAAAAAAGAGTGGAAGGGTATAGAAAACCCTTAATAATATATATATATATATATATATATATACTCCCTCCGATACAATCGATAAAAAGGGCTGTTAGGGTTCTTACAGTAAATAGAGAAATCATTGGCTAATTGCAGAGAGAGGCAACCGCCCTTTCAATGAAAATCCTCAAACTCTCTGTAGCCTCATTCTTTCCCTTCTGAGCTTTTGCTTTCTTCATTTCCTAACTTTGTGTTTACTATATATATACTGGGCGTTTGGACATAAATATAATTTCAAAAACAAAAGCAAAAAAGTGATTTTTTTTTTAAATAATATTCGAAAACTAGACCTGTGTTTCGACATAAATATAAATTTGAATTGTTTTTCAATTTTAGCTAGTGTGAGTGAAGTTTTTAAAAAATGACTTCTTGTAATTTTTTAAATTTTTAAAAAATTCTAAAATTTATTTTCACATGAAAATTAAAATTTTATGGTCAAACACTAATTCGAAAAAAGATAAATTTTTCGGAAAAAAGTGAAAATATTCTTAAGACCAAACGGGCTCATAGTGTACCCAAAAGCCTGTGAACACTTCTTTGAGATTTATTACTTTTGAAATCCGTTATTAAATGTTATTTTAGTTAATCTTTTTACAAGGGGTCGGTAAGAAATTAGAGCTGTAAAAATAATAATACAACATATCTTTGAAAAAGTATCAAATTGTAGAAGGAAGGGTCGTAAAAACATATACTTTTGGACTTTATGATACTAGTTTTAGGGTAGGCGCTTTGCGCGTGTACCTATATCAATAAATATAATTTTTTTAAAAATTACGTAAATATTATTAAATAATGTATTTTTCGTTATTGGGCAAATATTAACAAAAAAAAAGTTCCTAAAATAACGAATGTTAATCTCACTAAGCTAGCTCAATAAAACAAAGAAATCCTACTCCACTGTAAGTTTTTATATGCCCTTATTATGATTTATGAGGCGTGAAATATCTTTATTACCAAATACTATAAGTAACACAAAAAATACATTCCCAGTACTTCGAAATAGAAAAACCTATTCCCCCACCACCAAAACCACCTGATATCACTAATGAAAATACCTCAAAGAATGGCGTGGAAGACAAAGCGTCGTTCAAAGAAAAGCTACTAGCCTCAAACCCAATGAATTTTACAAATTCCTTAACCCTATCTCAAAATTCAGTAGAAGAAATCTTCTCAAAAAATGGAGTGCAAGAGCATTTAATAGAGCTCAATACACGGGGAATTAAAGCAATAGCTCTAACCGAGGAAGAGAAGCAGAGAATTTATGAACCTTGGAAATTCTCACTAATTATCAAGCTATTTGGAAAACGAATGTTACATCACTACCTAAAAAAAAAGATCCAAGAACTGTGGCGTCCCTCAAAAAATTTCCTACTAATCGATCTAGGGGATGATTACTACATCATCAAGTTTACTAAGAAAGAAAATATGAGAAGGCCCTCACTCATGGTCCATGGTTTATCAACGGCCACTACTTATCAATCACCAAATGGAGACCAAACTTCGTAGCAAATAAAAAAAGTTAACAGTTTCGGCAGTCTGGATCAAGCTACCACAATTGCCAACAGAGTTTTATGATGGAAAACTTCGAGAAAAATTGGGAATGACATAGGGCGATTATTAAAAATAGACGTTTGCACTTCCACCACGGTTAGAGGCTGCTATGCTAGGCTCTGTGTTGAGCTACCGTTGGAAACTCTTGTTCAACCTTACATTTACATTGTCCAACATAAGCAGTATATACACTACGAAGGTGATAAATTTTTATGCAAAAATTGCGGGAGGTTGGGCCATATCCAAACTCAGTGTAAGTACATTCAGAAGGAAGCCATGGACAAAAAATCCAAGTCAATGACCAAGCACCACAAGACAAGGAGTAAACAATCAAGCACTTGGAAGAAGAAATAGGGGAGTGGAAGACAGTCACCTTCAAAAAAAAAAATATATGAATCAAATAGCATTCAAGAAACCTCTCCAAAACTAACGAAAAATAACACCAACTCAGGTATTACGGTAAAGTTGTTCAATGCAGCAACTGGTAAGTACTTAGATACCCAAGTTTTACATTACAAGTCTAAAAAACTTGTTAAGATGCAAGATTATCACATCGAAAAGGCCACTAAAAACCTACCAATAGAAAATACCACCATCAGTACTCAAAACAACTCTTCTCTTTTAGAAGATGAGCAAATGTTTTTGTGTGAAACCACTGATTTGGATTAAAAAAAATATTAATTATAATAAAAAAGATTGTTTAGACAAAAATGATCTCTTGGAAGTGTCTATGGACAGCATGGACATGTCCGACTCACACGTGGCGTAGGAAAACTCTTCAGTAACTAATGCCATGCAAGACAACCCCACTAATAAAATAATTAATAATAATATAAACAATATTATAGACCCTGCAACCGCTAATCCTAACCAATTAAATGGACACTACCGTAGTAATCACCGTGTAACTCAGATAACTATTAATAAGCTATCTTGTTTAGAACTAGACCATCTAGCTCTTGAGCATGCCGTCCAAATGTCAAACCAAATTCCACAAATTGAACAAATGGCATCTCAACTAATGAACACAAACCATGCAGGATCCGAAGAAGATATTTTAAATACAATACGCCATCCCACACAAACAACATGCAAATAGAATTACCAATCATTAGCCCAACTTCCAATACGCTCTCTGCCAATCCACAAGTCACGTCCGAAAAAAACTCTATAAAAAACCACAACACTTCTTTGCAAAAATGCCAAGAATCCCATCCACTTTGAGAAGAAGACACCGATTAATCCAAATCCTGAGACATCACGGAGCTCAAAATATGGAGAACCTACCCCCAGTCCTCCCACAGTTGGAGATTCCTCAAATAATTCTAGTCCAACCTCCTCAAACCCAGGATTATCAACCACTTTCATGGATGTAAGTGGGGCTGCTGGGCCATGCAGTGTCATTTAATGTCCAAATAAATGGACAGGAAGCAATTGCCATCCTCCACAATACACAATATCTTGCTCAGTTGATATCCGAGGGAATGAGACTCGCTATGAACAACTACTAAAACCAGGTATGGTTAAACAACATCTTGCACCCGTTGGCACCATCAATGAACCCTCATCTAATGCATCCAATGTGTCATGACCCCAGTTCGCCCTCCGTGAACTGTCGTGACGGCACCTAGTCTCTATGACTAGGTAAGCCTAACAAATGCGGGAAAAAAATAATTGCAGAAGAAAGTAATTAAAAATCGAGATAACAAGGTTAAACAGTGTTTA
This sequence comes from Nicotiana attenuata, assembly GCF_001879085.1. Lineage (NCBI taxonomy): Eukaryota > Viridiplantae > Streptophyta > Magnoliopsida > Solanales > Solanaceae > Nicotiana > Nicotiana attenuata. The sequence goes on along the minus strand of NW_017670268.1, from coordinate 975,602 downwards.
AGATGCCGTCTGGCATATAACAGTAATCTCAATCTAACACTCCCAAAATCCGGAACTCCATGAATCACAAGCTAAAAGATTACATAATAAGTTCTAACTCCAGAATGTCTACCAGCAAGGGAAAATACAGAAAGGGCTATACTAGTACTGAGAATAGAAAGGGACTCTTCGGTCTGCGGACGCGGTAGATATACCTCGGAGTTTATATAAAACGCCTCGCCTCAAGCGTGATAAGTCTGAGCGGGAGTACCTGGATCTGCACATGAAAAACATGCGCAAGAAGGGCATGAGTCGGTACTCAGTAAGTGCCAAGCTTAACCTCGGTCGGGTAATGACGAGGAAGCTCAGGGCCCTACTGAGGTTAAAGGAAATACAAGATATAACAGTGTAGAATGAGATAGTATACTTAAGTGCAACAGTAAAAAAAGTAACACGGGATAGAAGAACAACAACAACTTTAATAAAAACAAAGTAATCACGGAAATAAATACAGCTCAACGCAGAGATAACAACCGGGGGATCTCCCAGGGTACCGTTCTGTAGTCCCCAAATATAAATATCCAGTGTATCTCCCGGGTGCAGTCCCGTAGTCCAACTCATAATGCGCGGGGATCTACCGGAATACCACGTCCGTAGTCCCAAATATAAATACTCAATACTGGGAGAATCTACCGGGTGCAGTCCCGTAGTTTCAATATAAAAGTGCAGGGGGTTCTCCCGGAATACAATTCCGTAGTCCCAAAGTAAACATACAGGGGGGATCTCCAGGGATACCGTCCCGTAGTCCAAAGTAAACACACAGCAGCAACACAAAAGAATACTCAATTCGGTTCGAATTTCCATACCAAAATAAAATAGGTAATTCTAGCCTAGCATGTTGCACATAATCCAAATAAGGTAATTTGAGCAAGTAAGGCAATTAAGTCAACTAAACATGCTTCCCTAAGTTAATAGCAGGCTTAAAGTACACACGATATGAACAGGAAACAGGAAAATCACATTTCTAGTTACTTAAAGAAAACGGATTTTTCAACAATTTGCACAAGTACGCACTCGTCACCTCACGTACAGGGCATTTCAATTATCAACAAATCAAATCCTAAGGGGAGTTTCCCCCACACAAGGTTAGACAAGCCACTTACCTCGAACCGGCTCAAAATCAACCCAAAACCATGTTCTTGCCACTAGTATTCGACTCCGAATGGCCCAAATCTATTCAATTCAATTGCATAATTTAAATAACACTCCAAGCAACTGATTCTACAAATAAATTCTAAGCTAATACGCGATATTAGGTAAAATGACCAAAATGCCCTCCGAGCCCATGTTTCGGAATCGGGTAAAATTTATATTTTCAAAATCCTCATACTCTCACGAGTCTAACCATATCAAAATTATCCAAATCCAATGTCAAATTCCCAATCAAAACTCGAAATTTAGGTCTAAGAACTTTCTCCAAATTTTCCCCCAATTTTCATCTCAAATCCGAAATTAAATGATAAAACTAAGAATAGATTAATGGAATACAACTAGAAAAGGATAAGGAATTGTTACCCACTGATTTCTCTTCAAAAATCACCCAAAATTGCCCTCTCCCGAGCTCCCAATCAATTTTTCTAACTTTTGAACTAAACCCTCATTCTGCCCCTTTTTCTGACCAGGTGTCACACCTCCTTTTTTACACACCTACCCCGAAGGGTAAATGTATAAGGGAGTTTTTCCATTTAAAGTGACATTATTCGAAATGGGATTATTTATTTATTTTTAGAGTCGCCACTTGGGATAGGATTGGCTTTTGGTGTCCCAAGTCACCAATTTAATTTAAATCCCAAATCGAGGAAAATTTCGACTTCCCAATTGGAGTCTGCGAACCAGAAATTATGTGTAAGGAATTCTGTTGACCCGAGGGAAGGTGTTAGGCACCCCCGGATCCCGTGGTTCTAGCACGGTCGCTTAAATTATCATAAATGGCTAAAATCTGGTTTTTATACATATTTAAACCTATAGTGCAATTTTAAGATTATTTACCACTTTTAGTTTATTTTGTTTTTACGAAAGTGAACGCCGTTTAAGAGCGTGTTTTTGGATCACGTCACATGAAATGCACCCGGATCCTAAACACCTCTTATTCAACGTTTTGGGATTTGGATTTGGGTTGCATGAAATGCGCACCCGAGTTTAGGAAAGTAAAATTATTAAAAAAAAACGTGCCTAAAGTGGCTAGCGCCTTATTAACTTTGCGGGAAGCCATGAAAATTCGCTAAATGGCATGTCCCGAATTTCTAAAATATTTTAATAAAGTATTTAATGAGGGCCCCGCAATTTATATGTTTTGTGCGGCGAGGCTCGTCTCATTTTATTTGAAGGCCATCCTAAAGAAACTAAGATTTTCTACTTCTTTTGTCTCTAAAAGGGCCTAATTAATTTGATATTATAAATTCGGGCCTCAAGTTCAAGTCCGAATTCAAACAAAAGGGAAGACCCTCTTAGTTTGAACTCGCTACCTAACTCGAAAACCTAAATTTATACTTGCAAATCAATCCCCACATTCCCAATGTGATTTTAAAGGGGTTTTTAGCTCATAACAAATTTTTGGGTCTAAGCACTGGCCCAAACATGAAGCAATCCGGTCGCCTGAGCTGAGCAGCCGGCGTTCCTGAAGCAGCCAAAATTTTGGGCTCAATGTGAGCCCGATTCCGGAATGAGGCAAGACAACCGGACAGGCCTTCAATTGTAGTGCACATTGGGCCTGTCTTGATGGTCCAAATATTTACAACCATACTAAGCTAATGCTCAGATCTACATGTCAATTAATATTAGCATTTAATCTAGAATTGTGATAAACCTTTAGACTTAATCCGTGTACCTCTCAAACAAATCTAGTATCGACTAAGCAAAAACTGAAAATCAATACTGGAACTCGGGATTATTATAATGCTACTATTATATCCTAAGCATTTATATTTCCTAATATTGTAGCTCAAAACTGATACTGCCTGTGATATTGTAAACTTAGCTGTGCTAAACGAGTATTATTGGATATCCTACTTGTATGAAGTGAAGAGAATGGTCTAGTAACTCCAATTAATAACAGTTCAACAGTCCAAATTATACACATAGAATTAACTCATGACAAACTTAACATTCTACAGGCAATCCTGGTTATACAATCCACAATCTGTCCGATTTAACTACAAAACAAATTTAAACAGCCCTAAATAACACACATAGTCCTATCTAACACCAATACTCATTTATTTAAATGAACTACAACTACACATTAACTAGTAATGGAAGCCAAAACAGATTTGTATGATCAAATTGCTTCATCATTTGGATTTCACAAGTATTCACATGCATTGAATGAGCCATTAGGGATTACAAAGGTACCTGGAATTGAGCAAAGTAAAGAAAGGAGTCAGCAACAGCAAGAGGAAGTAGCAGTGTTAAGCAACAAGAGCAACAACAATCTCAAATCGAATTCACAGCTACCAAAACCAGTAACAAGACCCAGAAATCGACTTGACTAGCCCAGTTAACTTCAAAATGACACTCTAAAATTCTCTGCAACTCTAACTACTGAAAGCACAAGGAAAGCTAGTCCATATTCACTTAAATGCAAACCCAAAACTTCAACATCAGACCTTGAAACCAAATTCAATCTATTTTTCTAAGCCCTAAATGAACCAAAAATGCTCCAGAATTAGAGAAGCTTCAAAAATCAGAGCATCAGCAATGGAACAGTCTTTTCTAGCAATTTTGGCCGCCTAGAACTTTTAGGGATTTTAGCCCTTCAAAATCTGAATTGAGCCTCAAGTAACAATGCCTTTATAGGCAAGTTACTAGGGCAGCCTTAGGGGTTTAGTTATTTTATTTTAGTCCCTCTCCAATTTTCCTTTTTGCTACTTAATCCCTCATTTTCTGACTTGTATCACAAGTTGGTACACTACAATTACTGAAATTACATTGAAGTCCTACTTTGGAAGGTCCTAGAAGATTCTAGTTTTAACTACCATGTGCTATCCAATCCTAAATGTCTAAGCTACCCTTGAATTCAACCTAAAATTACTAACACTAACTCTAATCAACTATATCCAATCACCTATACTAACTAACTAAGACTAATCTCTTGAAATTGAACCGTGATTGTAATGAACCATTATCTAACAAGTAAAATTCATATCAACAAACAATCATGTATCAAAGGCAGGCATACACAATATGCATCAATAGAATCGAAATTACTGCTAAGGAGACTAGTCAGAAAATAAAACCAAACTAAACTATTTAATAAAGTAAAAATTAAGGAACTAACCATTGAATCAAGACAAAACAAAAAATCAAAAATTATGCGACCTAAATCAACTTAAATCAAAAACAAAATTAAACTAGAAATTAGAGGCTATGAGAGCAGAATTAATCAAACAAGAAAAAAAATCAATCAAGAGGAAGAAACTCACTGATTTCGGTCTTCAAACTTAATCGATTGAATTCTAATTAATGTTATAGGTTCATTTTGTCAAAAACAAACGTATAACATTAACTACAATTCCAGAATTATTGGAACTCCAGACAGGTGAAAAACTCGAAAACCCTAGATGTGAAATTGAAGACGGCCTGGTGAACTTTGAAAGAAAATAATCACGGATTTGTGAGAGGGAGGACGAGGAGACTGTATGGTGAAGATTTGGAGTCATTTGGATGAACTTGTGTTTTGAGACCCGATTTTCAAACACATATTCGAAGCTTCTGGGTTTGATTCGAGGGAATATGGTCGTGGATTAGTGATGAGGGAGAGGAGAGGGAGCTGTGGTGTTATTTTGGCCGGGTTTGGGATAAGTAGTGATTTGACCGGAATTTTCGAATTAATATTCGAGAAGATGGGTTGTGATTCGAGGGGGATGGTTATGGGGGTTGGAAAGAGGAGGGGAAGATGAATTTGTGGTGAAATTTTGGGGCCATTTGGAGCTTCGCCGCCGGCGGAGGCGATTTCCGGCCGGCGGCGGACGGCGGAGGCACGGACGGAGAAGGGTGGTGT
>NW_017670268.1:113759-114582 GCF_001879085.1 Nicotiana attenuata | reverse complement strand
TACCGCGTATACCATAACCCACTAGGATAACACGAGAACTCCATCTCCCTTCTTCCTAACCACCAACATCTATGCACTCCATTAGTCAAGAACTCTCCATTCAATCCCATCTAGAAGAGAATTCATTACACATTCCATGCTTCGCATGCCCATAGACTATATATACGTCTCTAAACCACGGTAACACTCATCAAGAACTCTCTTACAATTCCATTACACAAGCTAAACTGCCAGGACTGAATCTTTCTACCCGAACCAAGCCAAGCAAGCTGTCAGAACTCAAGAGCCTTGCTGCACAATACCTGTAAAAGTCCATTGCCTCGAACACATACGAAGAATTAATCATATCCTTACCATACCGATTCGGTCTACTATCAAGCTATTCCATCTATCTAATTTCCCTTTTGATTCATCATCCACTTGATATTTCTCCCTCGTGTAGCATCGCAATGCCTCAATCCAAGCTTACCACACGAGACTCGGACATAAGACCACACTGTCTAAGACCCCATAGGCCACTGAATACTCTCTCAATTGTTTCCCCAGAAATACCACATTTCCCGAATACTTTACTCTGAAGAATTTTCTGCGAGTCTAAATTCGCTTCCTTTACTTTTCAGGTACCGACACATAGGATCCCATGATCAACATAAAAATACCACAAGTCTTGACATTTTCTATTGAAAACACTATCTTTAGTCACATACACAGCCTTAAAACACCTGAGTGTTACATGTAGATTCTTGAACACATTAAAACCATTCTCGAGAGTCATTCACTCTTATTCATCTACAACTTACCTGATTTAACGAACAGAACCCAC
>NW_017670268.1:106144-109423 GCF_001879085.1 Nicotiana attenuata | reverse complement strand
TACGATGCGCGATCATATCCAAACACTGCTACACATGAAGCACCTCAATATACTGTGATCAAAATCCGACAGCTACACACAATTTGATGTCTGAAACCAAAGCAATTCATTACCCCCAACGGTGAAGCAAGTAATATACACCATTCAATCCTGAAAGGACACAACCGACGCGCTATTCGCCGAGCAACACCCAATACGGACTTTCCTCGGAAACCAGGAAGCAAGGTATATAAGGTAACATATGGAAAACTATTCTCAACATCACACTGTTGCGGCGTGCAACCCGATCCAGATAACATACCCGTGGCGGCGTGCCACGCGATCCACACAAATATCTCACATAGGGAGATGCACATTGAACCAAATTTGTTCATTATAACAAAATACCGAGTATCGGTCGTAAGCATACTGAGTGCATAATGGTATCTACATATAGCGTTGTAAGCTACAAAACTCAAACACAACTGAGGTCCCCCTTCAACTTCCACTATGAATCTCGATAGCACCGCACTATATGTGCCCACAGTCCGAAAATCATAACGCCTCACCGCGCAGAAAAAGAAACAACTCATAGATCTTCCAAAATCACCAACCAGTTCAAGAACAATCGAATCAACCTATCCCTCAGCAATACAGCTCGAGGCTAACCAAGCTAACTCAAGCTAAATACGTAGCCACATTGGCCTGCCAACGAACTCAATACCAGGAAGCCTGAAGCTGCTCCTTCTACTACTATGACTCCTGCTAGAGCCGTACAATACGGTGCCCGGCACCAAATAAATACCGAAATCCACAATCTCACCCGGCGACATGCCCGGTCACAAGAAACGCATCCGAAAAAGTCCCTCAATACCGGAACTAAATTAATGGTAGAACCTCTGCACTAACATCCGCCACGAAGGCCCAATTAAGAAAAGCAATCCTTCCCAGCCGTCCGCTGGCCTTTGGAATGCAACACCCTCTGCTATAACATAATCCGATGCACCTCGCCACGCGGCCTGTGGCATTTTCCAACATAGTCCATGGCACAGTAGTCTCGAATAACCCAACACTGAGACAACCAGTCTACATCTCAACATCATATCCAAAATCTAACATACCAACGAAGAAAGATCCGCTCGGGCCGCTAACGGTATCGATACACACGGTTTACAACCACTGCATAGCCGGAACATGAGAACTCCCAGTCTCCGACTCCGTATAGCACACGAATCACTGAACCTGATCCCAGATTCCACCATATGAACACATATCACACTTCACGTACCCAATCATTCCACGAAAGATGTTCTAAAATTCCCCTGTGCCATCAACCACACTCAGATATCAGCAGTCGATCAAGCATGAAACACCGCCATACTAACGTAGCATCCTCAGCTTACATCACCTTGCCCTTTTTACTGAACATACACCCCCGTCAAATCACTAGAATAGCAATACCATTTCCTTAATCGTCTGAAGATCAATTCTTTAATCACCTGCAGCTGCCCGTGCTGCTTACGAATTTAATGACTTTCCATTATGAACTGAACCGTAACCTTACACATACAAATCCCAATCCTCCACAACATATCACATATACCATACCATGCTAGGATAACATGAGAACTCCATCTCCCTTTTCTTAACCACAAACATCTACGTACCCAACTAGTCGAGAACTCTCCATTGATCCCATCTAGAATAAAATCACTACACATCCCATGCTTCGCATGCCTATAGACAATATATACGTCTCCAAACCACGATAAAACTCATTAAAAAACTCTCTCCCCAATTCCATTGCACAAGCTAAACTGCCACGACTGAATCCTTCTACCCAGACCAGCTAAGCAAGCAGTCAGAACTCAAGAGCATTGCTGCGACATGCCTATAAAAGGTCATTACCTCGAACACATACAAAGAATTAATCATACCCTTACCATACCGATTTGGTCTATTATCAAGCTATTCCATATATATAATTTCCCTTCTGATCCATCATCAACTTGATATTCCTCCCTCGCCGTAGCATCACAATGCCTCAATCCAGGCTTACCACACGAGACTTGAACATGAGACCACACTGTCTAAGACCCATAGGCCACTGAGTACTCTCTCAATGCTTCCCAGAAATACCATGTTCCAGAATACTTTACTTGAAGAACTTTCTGCGAGTCTAAATTCGCTTCCTTTACTTTCCAGGTACCGACACATAGGATCCCATGATCAACATAAAAATACCACAAGTCTTGACATTTTCTATTGAAAACACTGTCTTTAGTCACATACACAGCCTTAAAACACCTGAGTGTTACATGTAGATTCTTGAACACATTAAAACCATTCTCGAGAGTCATTCGCTCTTATTCATCTACAACTTACCTGATTTAACGAACAGAACCACTCGTGCTTTATTGGCACTCCGATACCGTAAAATGAGACCCGTATCCCAATACAACCAAGCAACTTCCTGCTCTATGCACCGAGCATTCTTCACCAACAACGACTCTAGACATTCCGTAATTCTCATACTCTATGGAACATAATATAACCTTTGTCGAAATTTTTGCTTCACTCATGCCATCCTCGACTCAATTTCTGCAACTAGAACTGATTTGCCAGCATATCTCGAAACGGAACCAACATAGCACATAACCGTGCGATCAGCTAATCAACAGCAACCTCCCCAACTTGGCTCAAAGCCATATATCAAGACACACTCGATAACCCATAATACTTTTACTCTAATGATGTCACAATATCATAATGAGATTAAACTCAAATCATCTACAAGTTTTATGAAAGCACAGATCATCTAGCACTGAAATCCTCTACAAATCTCGCATTCATCCCCATACCAGTTGAGTCCACTCCCTTGAGCGCCCCGAATTTATCAAATTTCAACACGTACTCTTCAATTACACATGAGATCTTTCTAGCATACACATAGGGACCATGCCACTTAAGAACACTCCGCAGGAGATAACCCACCTGCTTCACCTCAATTTAGTATTTCAGCACACCTTCCATCGACATACACATAACACAGTCATTTAGTCTTCTTGAGTTTGAACTCATACCGCCACACGTAATGCACTTCACTCCCCAGCTAGGAGACACGAAAATATTCTTCACGCGCCCATAACTCAGACTACACATCATATCACAATAGGAATCGAACACTTAACAGCTCATCTATTATTCAGCAGACTCCTTCGTCACTACCAAGATCACATGGATACATCTCGCAGTACTAACATACTCATCACATGGATATCCAACCGCCATTCAGGCTAA